>NC_092818.1:79011712-79311712 GCF_023375885.2 Dermacentor andersoni
GGGATGATTCCGACGAGAGTGACACTGTAGCTCTCGGGCGTGTCTGTCTCTCACTCGGAAAGGCCGCGTTCACGGACACGCGATGCCGACACGCCAGCTGCGTAGCTTCCTTGCTCGCGCCCTGCACCCCCCCCCCCCCCCCATTCCTCCCTCTCGTTCTCTCCACCGTCTTGAGCGAGCCCGATGCACGGGTGGACGCTGCATGCCCCGAGCAATCTTCGTCGAGAAGAGGGCGTCGCAACGACGAGACATCACGCACGTCGGGCGTCTCCCTCCCGTCGATGATGGGACGAAGTGACGTCGCTGCTGCTGCTGCCGGTGCGAATGGAGAGAGATGGGAGAAAGCGAGGAGAAGAGAGGGGAATGGAAGCGGGTGGTGAGCCCGATACGAACAGATCGCCGGCATGCAGCTCGGCGGCTCTCCATTGGGACCCCGTGGAGTTGCGAAATTCGCTCTCCGCGTTCGGAGACTGCGGGGAGAAGACGTATCGAACGCAAATACGCGTTCGACGAAGAAACGTTGCTGGCTGCTGTGTTGTAGGTGTTCGTGTTTAGTGTTTACGTGTTCTGCGTGTATGACGCACGAGTGCCGACGCGCAGCTTATGTCGACTTATTCGCGTGCCGTAGCTTGCTACCGCGCTCTGACCTTCAACACGCACCTCGAGCAGAGCCGTCGTCGAAGGAGTTGTCAAGCTTGTTTATTCGTGCTCAAGAACAAATAAGTAAATAAATAAATAAATAAATAAATAAATAAATAAAGTATCGAGTGTGATATTTTTAGTGTCCTTCACTTTTTTTATTAGCACGCACAACACTCAATAAAAATTAATGTGAAAAACCAAGTGAGTCGGTACATTTTCGAAGGCTATTTTTGTGCGTTTCTTAATCTTATTTATTCATGTCCGCTTTCTTTTATTGCGCTCAAGTTCCCCTTAGGCTCCAACTTAAAGCTGAATTCTACGTCAAATTTATAGAACGCTGGTAGCACGCGTGAAGTACTGTCGCTTTCGAACCTGCAATAGCATTGCCAGCTTGCCTTCCTCCTTTTCATGTGGGCCGCCAGTGTCGCTGTTCACTTTTGAAAACCATCCTTTCTGCTCTCTCAGTGCGCGATAAGTTTGTCTGCGACACAAAAGTTCCCACTTAAGGCTCAAACCACAAGTTTGCAATATACAGAATTAAATTTAAATTTAAATTATGGGGTTTTACGTGCCAAAACCACTTTCTGATTATGAGGCACGCCGTAGTGAAGGACTCCGGAAATTTCGACCACCTGGGGTTCTTTAACGTGCACCTAAATCTAAGTACACGGGTGTTTTCGCATTTCGCCCCCATCGAAATGCGGCCACCGTGGCCAGGATTCGATCCCGCGACCTCGTGCTCAGCAGCCTAACACCATAGCCACTGAACAACCGCGGCGGGTAATATATAGAATTAAATTAATTAAGGACTGTACTGCGGCCCGGTAGAATCCAAATGATGCCATATCAGCTGGTATGCGTTTTCCGATGAAGCGACCACAAACTGTGACATTATTCTCGATACATTTATTTTTTTAGTTCTTTATTTCTTATTACGCTATTGTACATATCATAAGAGGCCAACAAACACTGACACCAAGGACAACATAGGAAATATTACTTGTGGTTAATAAATATTTATTAAGCACAAGTAATTTCCTCTATGTTGTCCTTGGTGTCAGCATTTGTTGGCTCCTTAGATATGAATAATAAAAAATCGGGCCCTTCGGTTAACCACCTTTCGTCTCGGCTATTGTACATAGCGTTTCACGCTCGTAGAACTATGAAATGTGTTCTTGCGCAGCACACGCAAGCTATGCACAGAACATATAAATAGATATATAGTCGGTGTCTTTGCCCACAGTGCTTTTTTTTTAGTTGTTGCCCTAATCGGATCCTACAGAACTCTGCGCAATAGTTCACATTATGGCTAGAACGTCGGCGTTCCCGTGAACCAGTTTCCGTAATCACATATCACATACATTTCCCCTCAATCTGCTGATATAAGATGATGTAATGTCTGCTTCGAACATACATTCTAGTTAACTCACTGCAGTATACCCTCTGGCACCCACTTCATCACTCCGGACAAAGGAAGAGCCGATAACCGCTCTATAGAGTTGTGCAATTCTGAATATTTTTTATAGTACAGAGGTTCGTTTATCATCAGATAAAGTCATCTTTTTCAGTTTGGATTCGATTCCATGTACAGTTACTCAACAAATGACATTGGACTGCACCCGCTCGAAAATTTCGTTTCGTCGCTTTTTAAGCAGCGAACAAGCAATTGTACACCAGAGCGTAAAGAAAACAAAAAGTTAAAAGAGAGGGTACGTACTACGAATAGATGCGCGCCCTCAAATGGCACGTCCTTCACGCTACACCAACATTGCGCAGCGCACACCCTCTCCCAATTTCCGTGCCCCCTCGAGTTACTCGTCAGCCGCTGACGGGCGCGTAACGGTTGGCTGACCTGTGACGTCACGCCGGACGCCCACGACGGGGGGCCAGCGAGACCACCGCGCGTTGCGGCAAGTCGGGCAACACTGGGCCTCCGCGCGTGCTTTCCCATCGCGCTGTCCGCCTGGCAACCGTAGCGACTCGCCGAAGGTGGATCGAATTGCGCGAGCAATCGCACCATCGATCATACGAATCGGCGGGCCGCTACTTTCTCCACGCGCGCCCCTCGCGTATGCGTCGACGGGCCCTGAGCTGCATTGCCATCCATTCGCACGTCGGCAGAAAGCGTGTGAGTGGCCGTCGGCGGCAGATTGGACCACGTGGTCAGCTGAGGATTGCGAACGCACGCGCGTGCCTGGACGCTGTGCTCCGGTGTCTGTGAGTGTTGCTTCGTTGCGAACACGTTGGCGAACGAATGCATTTCGTATGCGTGGCCCCCGTGAAAGCACGAATTGGACGTGGGAGCGGCGTCGATTCCTAACAGGCGAAGGGCGCGTGCATCTGCGGAGCTTGTAAGGTCACTTCCAATAGTCTCGGCCAAATGCGTTGAACGACCGCGTGGGTACATTAGTTCTGAAAGAGTCAATTCAGTTTCAATTCGATTCACTTTATTATGTGTTCCGACAGAAGGTTTGGGTGTGAGCGAGAAAAATGAAGCTTCGTTGTGGGCAGCTTGATGGCGGGCGCTAACACCTCGTACGCTTAGGCACGATGAAAAAGGTGTGAGAAAAGAAAAAAAGTTGCAAGAACTAAATGAGGCAGTTGCCATTTTGTCCCACTTAAAAGGAAAGATGATCCTTCTCCGTGGAGAGGGAGAAAAAAAGATGGGAGGAAAGACAGGGAGTCTTCCAGATGCACGTCCAGTTTGCTAATCCAATTCAGGGGTTTTGCGTGCCAAAACCACAATCTAATTACGAGGCACACCGTAGTGGGGGACCCCGGATTAATTTTGACCAACTGGGGTTCTTTAACGTGCACGCAATACGTCCAATTTGCTGCGTTATATAAGCAGGGGAAAGAGAGTTCAGGAATAAAAAGAAAGGAAAGAAATAGAGAGAAAGAAGAAAGAAGCAATCAAACAAGCACTGGGGGTCAAGACAAGCTACATGTTCACCTTCGGATCAACTTAAGTGCAGGTACAGCTTGTATTGCATAGGAGCTATATGCAGCGCGACTTCGCATCGGTGATCAAGAACCTAAGCATATTATAAACGCAACCACTCAGTGCCTACAAAGATATACAGTATATAGGTGAGCTATAATATAGTTACGGTCGTAGTGGGGACAGGTTTGCTGGTTATGTTCTATATAATCCTGACCCCCGCTGCTGCTGGCTGAATTAGCATTCTGTGACTAGACAACTAACAAGATTACTGGCTAATAATAGTCCTAATTTGTTACCCTGCGCTTTGCAATGACATTTTGCACCATTACACATGCTATTTTTGTATTGATTTTCGATTACTGTGTTATCTTCAGCAGGGTTTCTTACGCTGATGCAAACCAGGAATACTTCGGCTCACAGTGCAATACATTTCCCTATTCAGATGTGCTATCATGAATAATTTCCTAAACAGAGTACGTAAATTACTTGATAGTATATTTGACGGGTTCTTTTCTATTTATTTTTTTTATTCGGGGAATAATTGAGTCGCAGCCCTGCCTCAAGACATGTGAATACCTTTGTCGACGCGTCCAAGTACAGTCAAGAAAATGTTGACGAGGCTGAGCCGGACTTGACAGCTCCGTGACACCTCCCAGGAGCTCACTGACGTTATCTGTTCGATGCCACACGTATGAAAATGAAAAACATGACAGCCCTAGCAGCTCGGCGACACTGCGCAGCGTCAAACTGGTGCGGCCAAGAAGCGTCAAATAGCTTTTCCAGACGCTCCTCTAAGCGCCTAAGAAACGACGCCACCAGACAGCTTCCTATCACGGACAACCTCACTTTGTTTCGTGTTTCTTTTTCTTTCGTATTTCTTCCCCTCCGTCAAATAAAAAGCGCTCGACACTGTAGTAGCGCGCAGACGAAAGCGAGCACACTCTCGTCTCTCACCCACGCAAGTCTCTGCAGGGACTAAAACAAGTAAGAGTGCGAAATGCACAGACAAAGAGACGGGTCTGAACACCACACGAGCGCGACGGTAGTGTTGAGCTCCGTCTGTGTGTCTGTGTGTTCCATGGTCTGGGATATTTAGCAGTGCAATACCAACAAGCCCAAGCATCCATTCTTCAGGGACGTTCAACAGGATGCCTGAAGATAGACACCAGCGAGAAAAAGTGCATAAGGAAGAAGGTCCCGCAAAAGGTATAAAGCAGGAAATAAGGTGCAGTACGCGCTACGAGGTACAAGCTCGGCGCAGTTCCAGACTTCGAGAACGAACTCGAGTCTGCTTCTCAGAGCAGCTCAACCAACTCTCAGACCTCCCTCTCCCCTTCCCTTTGACCACGCTCCCCCCCGTCCCCGGATCCCGTCTTTCCTCACCGCAGCCTGCTCCCCTTCGTTTCCCTGGCCGGCGCCCAAACTCCGGTCCCGTCCCACTTTCTCCTGCTTCTCCGTGATGCACCGCGCGCGAGCGCTCTAGCTGCGACCCACACGGGGCACGAGTCCCAGACAGAGAAAGGGAGATACAAAGAAAGAAAGATCATCGGCGACGCAGGGCGAACTCGGAGGAGAGCGTATAGAGACGGGCTCCGCGAGCGAGCAATCCGAAAACGGAGGCGTTGGTTGCGCTGCTGCTATGTGTGAGCGCGCCAATATCGCCGGTCCGCGCAGTACAAGCTCCCCGGCACTCCCACGTCTGGCGGCTCCTTGACGGACGCCAGACAGCTCGCACCGCGGGAAACCAGCGGGAGAAACAAGAAGGGAGAGCAGAGCAACAAACAGAAAAACAAGACGAAGCAAGGCGAGAGACGCCTGCGCGGGCCCTACTATCCCCGCAGCGCGCTTTGGTCCAATCAAAGCGAGGGGCATAAATAGCGAGTTCCTCTTCCGTTCGACCGCCGCTCCGCTCCACGGGCTTCACTACACCCCGCTTTCCCTCTCCGCCCCTCTCTCACTCATGGCCCGTAGCAGGCGCGGCCGCCCGGCAGATGTGCTGCTGCTGTTCCGCCGGTGACGGCTACGGGCCGAGGCGGGGAGTTGAACTGGGGAGGACGGCGGGTGTGTGTTGCGAGCGGTTCGAAAAAACTCGGCCGGAACGAGCGTGCTCGGGCGGTAGTTCTGCTCGTTTACAGCGCCAAGGTCTGGTTCACAGGCAACGCGTTCCTCCTCCTCACCGCGTCCTTTTTTCAGCGGTAACTGCTGCGGTCTCTACCCCGACTGTTTAAATTGATGCACGAGTTGAGCGCAACCTTCCGTTGCAGTGCGTGGCTGTGGGGGTTGGGGCCTCTGAGCACTACCAAGTCGCGGAGTTCGGTCTACGGCGCGCCATTCCGCTAGGGAGCGGAATGCAAAATTTGACGGGTGTTCTATATAGACAACCAGTGGTGGTGAAAATTAATCCTGGGCCTTCCTGAACAGCGTCCCTCGGAAAACTTCGGCTTGGGGCCACTGAAGCGGTGGAGCGATTCAAACGCGCATCTCTACCACAGCGACGCGAGACCGAGCAAGGAACAAGCGAGAGCCCCCCCCCCCCCCCCCCCCGTCCCCCCCCACAAAAAAAAAGAACAGCATTTTAGCATGCTCAAACTGCTTACACATACTTCATGAGAATTTTTTTAGTTTTGCCTCCACAAATAATATCATGCATGTATACTGAACCACCGATAATCATAAGCATGGGTCTGCCAGGATTTCGCCAGCTCTCACTGCCAATGTCTCCCACTTTCTGCAATATTACACACTTCTCTCTCTCTCTCTCTCTGTTTTATAATATATTATAAAGGTGGGGACATACGTTTCTAGACCACATGAGCTATGAAAAATACCGAATTTTGCCGTTGTCAACTCAAACGGCCAGAGACCCACTGGGTCACGCTAGATGGCGCCCGCAAGAAAAGCCTTAGCTATAGGGGTGTGCCAATAGTGATTTTTGACACCGAATACAATGCAAATCGAGTAGTGGCGAAAACGAATCGAATCTAACACTTTTCGAATAGTTTTCGAATAATTAACAGCCGTTATCATTATTAATATAAAACGATGTTCACATCCTGGTATTATTAAAGTTAGCAAGTTTCTGTCATTACGCAGTGCGTTATGAAGCTTTGTTTATTAGCAGCACAAATGGAGCATTATAAGCAGATAAGTAGTTTCTTCCCACGCACCGGACTCTTAAGAGACTGCGAATGATCGCTGTAAAGCTTGTTAAGTATGCCTAGCTAAGTCAAGTACTCTGCTCCACTATGCAAGTTCTCATGTTTTATGCCTATACAACGCCGACGGGTGTGAAAACTTAACGTACTTTCGCTCCGTTTTTATGTTTATTTAGGCGCAATTCACGTCTTGAAATGTTCGAAAAGTATTTAAAATATATTCGCATTTATTATATGACACCGAATAGTGACGATTCGAAGACCGAATCGAATAGGACACAATTCGATTCGTTAATCGAAAGTTTCGAATATTTTCACGCCCCTACTTAGATCACATTACTCAATTCACGGTGCACAAGAGTAAGCGTCCCAAAAAACAAAATTATTTTCGCCGGTAACGCGAACCAGTGCACGCTATGACTGGTGAAATGCAATGCGCAGTGAGTCTTAGACTGACTTCTTT
Source organism: Dermacentor andersoni (assembly GCF_023375885.2). Classification (NCBI taxonomy): domain Eukaryota; kingdom Metazoa; phylum Arthropoda; class Arachnida; order Ixodida; family Ixodidae; genus Dermacentor; species Dermacentor andersoni. Next base: position 79,018,917 of record NC_092818.1, read on the forward strand.
AGAGTGGTGTTTGTTGGAGCAAATATTCGCAGATGCAAGCGAGTCATGCCTATTAGAGAAGTAAAATAAGTGTGAGTCCTACTCGTTTGTGGAGGTTTGTACCTGCCGGTGGCGAAGAGGAAATACTCGGCATTGCTTCGTGCTCTTACCTATACCCAGACTTCGCAACTGGTTTCTACTTTATCTTCATGTTCGTTATCTTTCTCTTGTTTCTTTCTTCGTTCTTTCGTTCATTTATACTATTTATGCTGGATTCGAAACAAGGGACATAAATAATTCAAATGCGGACGAAATTCTTCCGTCGTCCATAGTAGCTTGAAAATTGAGCAATAAAGTTTTTTTTTTTTTTTTTTTAACGAAAGCGCGTGTGCAAGCGAACGCAGCGAGAATCGGCCGAGATTCATGGAATTCGCGCTCCGTCTGTATATGCATTTCCTTTTATTGCGCCACTGTCGATTGTCTCAGGATGTCGTATAACGCAAAATATTTTCCTTCACTGTTGCCAGCCTGCGTGTAGAGGCGGTCAAATATATTATTAGAATTACTCTTCGTGAACATTGTTATCATTTAATGGACGAGAGAGTAAATAAATTTATGACGCTTAGTCATTAAAAATATTTATGGTGAATTACGACATGTAACAATGATATATTCAAAGTAAACATGTTGGACGGTTGTTTATCAAATGGAGATTACACCATAGCTCCATAGGCAACTGTGGAGCCCAAAACTAACTACCAAAACTAACCAAAATTTTGGCCTTGGCGTGCGCCGGCACTGGCTGTTCAGTCAAGTTGCCTTGCAAATGACCGGCGGTACATGGATTCATATAAACATCGTCCCTTTGGACTTCCAGCGACCTTGTGGATTGATATATGAACCTTATTCTTCAAGCTCATTTTAATCCCAAGTATGTTGTACGCTATAATTACTAGCCCGCCTATGTCTTTTATAGGCTCTACGATTCAGTCACTTTCAAGACATCGCAAATAAAAACGATTCTTTAGGATATAAAACAATAATTACGCATTATAAGTGTTACTGACTAAACATAATATAACATTAGGGACCTACCTACTCAAATGCACGGTGGCTGATTAATGCGATGGAAATTTGGTAACGAAGTAAGGTAACGGAGCACGTTAAAACGCTTAATTCACCATTCTCCGCTCCCTCTTTTCCTTTCTTACAGTTTCACTTTTCCTTCGCTTAGTGTATATAGGGTAGCAAAACCGGACGTTCGTCTTGTTGACCTCTCTACCGTCCATCTTCTCGCTTTCGCCCTCTCTCTCTCTAACCGTTATGAAGCACCATTTTGCGCCAAGAAAGCAACAGAGCCGAAGAACAACAGAGGACGAATGAACGAATCCAAGCAAAATCGCGGAAAAATCCATGTTTTACTGTCCGCGTGTACTCTGCAGTTGAGCCATGATGGCTGAACAATGGCGGCACCAAATTTCGCTCTAGTATATTTAGCATGAAACGCTAGAAATGACAGTCTGTCCAATTAGCGTGCATGCTTACAAGCACATTGTCATATAAAGCGAGGGTGTCTTCCGTACGGGCGACTCTCTGGGCACATCAGCATATACCCGTGCATGGTGCTGTCTATATGATACACGCGTATAATCGGCGAAAAGTCTGCCTTTTACTGTTGTCTCCGTTCTCTCTGTTCAACGCTGTTATATAACCTGGAAAGAGAAAGTATGCCATCTCCACAGAAATACAAGCCGCAGCTATACTTTACTCTTCGTCTGCACCAGTATTTTATATTAAGTGGGTTGGTGCGGAAATTATATACGAATACTTTCGGCGTTGCGCACGCAAGCTGAATTCTTCCTCGTGCTCAGAGGTAGCAACGCCTTGCCGAGAATTCTGTATTAAGCAATAAATGACTGCTCCTGTGAGCACTTGTTGTTGTACGCCCTATTCTGGCCTTGTGATAAGCCACGTGGAGAGAACGAGCAACAGGAAAGCAAGAACAGAAAGAAATGCCAAGTACAAGGACAATTCACTGCGAAAGACAAGGTTCCCCGAGTATTCTCAGCTATACAAGGTGTTAAACACTGCTCTTCTCTTCCATCGTGGATGGCGGTACCGGAATTCCCAGAACTAAGAGTTCGGCTTTGGGTCAGCGTTCGCCCTAGAATGTGCCGCATATATTAAATGAAATGACAAACAAAAAGGCTGCATACCGAGTGGCAAATATTTCAGACCTTTTGTTCAATATTTTTTTTTTTTTTTTGCGCATACAGGCTTGTCAGCAGCAGCACGTTCCACGAGAACAACAATTGGCCAAGTCGTCTCACACAACAACCGGCCGAAATGGTGATGCGGCTTTGTAACAATCGCCGGCTCTCTCACCTTGATAACTGTGCGAGGACTGCTTATTCAGTTTGTGAACATTCGCTCCTGTATGTTCTTTCGCGTAGCCGGCATTGTATTCACTCATGGAGGAACACAACGGAAAGCACGTGAAACGCGTTTCCGACTTTTTTTTGTTATGGCCGGCGCTGCCCCATAAAGTGTCGGTGCGTCCTCAGGAAGCCACGCGATTCGATTCATTTCGACTCAATCAAAATTCAGCTTTACTGCTCCGGTCGAATACAAACTTCTGGGTGTGATGCCTAAGCATGAAGATGTTTTAAGGCAGCTTGGCTAGACAGGACCAGGGGACGCTACATACAGGGGGTCCCAACAAACATGCACCAAGATTTAAAAATATGCAAATTCCACGTAGCTGGACCGAACAAAGGTAATATTCTTTGCCGTCTCTTGATGATACACCAACTATTTTTTTATAATTTCGGCTAATAATATAATTCGCCTTGATTAATTAATCGACTTCTCAAATATTTTAATTAGATGAAAAGTGTAAATGAGAAAATTGTAGAGCAACAGGAAAAACTCCGATACAGCTTTCTGTTGCTCAATACATAAGGCACCTTGCGAAAACACGCAAGGTGCCTCGAGCGGCCAGTCGCGCAGCAGTTTTGCGTGTGTTCGCGGGCTCCAAGCGACGGCAAACAACATTACCTTGGTTCTGTCCAACTACGTGCCATTTGCAAATATTTAAATATTGGTGCATGCTTGTATATTCTCGCAGCGGCGTTCACGTCCAGTCAAAAAAGAAAAGAAAAGACATGTATGTGTATGCTGCTTAAACACACCTTCAAAACGAGTCTCAACCCGCCGCGGTTGCTCAGTGGCTATGGTGTTAGGCTGCTGAGCACGAGGTCGCGGGATCGAATCCCGGCCTCGGCGGCCGCATATCGATGGGGGCGAAATGTGAAAACACCCGTGTACTTAGATTTAGGTGCACGTTAAAGAACCCCAGGTGGTCGAAATTTCCGGAGTCCTCCACTACGGCATGCCTCATAATCAGAAAGTGGTTTTGGCACGTAAAACCCCATAATTTAATTTAATCGAAACGAGTTATACATCAATACATAAAAATAAGCACTGAGCCATATACTGACCAAAAAGAAGCCGAATTCATGGAGCTTATCGTTCGCAAGTACTGTTTGCTATTCGGCGCCGCGGTCGCCTTCGCTAATAATATTTCCGGCATCATGACCGGTTGGCATCCCCACTTAGGACCAGTTTTAGTTTTTGAACATCTTTGTGGATCGGGCTCCAGTTCTACGCTATAGCCTGCAAGGTGGATGAATATTCATGACAAGGAGAATTGTCATCCCCCCAACTCTAGCAGCAAGCACAAGGAAAACCTATGCTATACGGGCTTCCCACAAAGAAAGCTTTGCAGCTGAAGAAACATTAGTCAGGGTCGGCGCATGGAACCCGGGATCGACGCCTTTCCGGAACGGCCGTTCTTCCACCTGAGCTAATCAGCAGGCAAGCAGGTTGCAACGCAAATACGAATTGATCGACAACCTCGAAGGACTGGAACCAGCACTGGATACGCCATATTAGTTCTGTGGAACCCCGCAAGGTTGAGGAAGGTACAGAGGGACTGTCCCGGAAAGGCGTTGGTCACCGGTTCAAATCCCGGACCCCTGGATGAATGTCTCTTCAACTGCGCTTGAGGAAAACAGCGCTGAAAAACAGGACAGTGGCGAGAGGAGACAAACGCGGCGCTGATTAACAACCAATTTAAATTTGCGGGCCCACGTGAATAGGTACTGGAAGCAGATCAGTATACGAGGAAAAACAAACAAACAAGTACATAAGACATTATTGTTAAGAGTGCTATGTCACCTAGTGGACAAGTACGTGTTTCCGCTGCGGTGTTAATTGATTAGTTAATTGTATCCGGAAGCGATGATGTCTGATATGCCCGAACGAAACGTTGAGTTGTCCTTGATCGCAACAACTGCGCCCGCAACGTGGCTCCATTCCTGAGAGGATAAATAAATTATTCGTGACAGATTCTGGTGAGGCATTGAATTATTCCAACCTTATGAGTATGATCAATGCGGGAGGAAATGCAAGTCGGAGATTATGTAAGATTATCGCGCAAGTTGGAATTGTGGAAATATAGTTTATGAAATAAGGCAAATAGACGCGTACTTCCTCAACAGGCAAATGTTTTGATATATAATGCATAGATACTACCAATTATTTCGTACTTTTTTTACTATATGGGGCAAAATGACAAAACAAAATGAACAGGAAATCACTGCTGCTCAAAAACGAGCAATACATCTAATTGCGAATATACCACGGTACACACACACTAACCCGCACTTCAATGCTTTTCATATTGTCAAAGTCAAAGAGCTGTGTCCCTATAAGTTGTTGAGCATGTAGAACACCGAAGTTCTGGGTTATAATGGCAGAGTCTTGTCTTTGTACAAACTAAACTCTTCCCTATCTGCTTACGAAACCCGACATTCTGTCCAATTGTGTCAACCTTTCTGTAGCGTAGCACTACATATCGCCAACCGTCTTGATCAAATGTCTTACCTAGGTACCTTAATATTATTGAGGCAAATAACAGTTATGTTGAACAAATCCCAAAGGGCATGCTGATTAAGTACCTATACATGCTTGAAAACGATTAGTAGTTATTTATTTCACCTGTTCTAACCGATGAGTGTTGTAAATGTCATTCCTTTATTTATTTGTACAAAAATACTTGTAATATTAAATACTTGTATGTTTTAGTAGAAGTGTCTATGCTACATAAGTGATTTATATTCTATATTTGCTTGTGTTTTTGACGGATGAAAATAAGTCGGTTTTAGTGAATTCTAAATCGTTGTCTTAAACAATCCCTGGCGTTGCTATTGCTCCATCTGTCTGTACAATGCATCCGTCCAAATGACGTGTGACCTACGGGCGCCGGATGTTTCTCAAGCTGCAGAAAGCAGACTTTTGCTCGGCGTCCGCTCTTTGCGATGTCCAAACAGTATCACAAAGACAAATAAACTTGTATTGTACTATTGAAGTAAAACAAGGACGCACACAAACTGTATATGAGTGACACTTTACGAATTGTAATTGTCGATACAGAGGCACTTTACATCCCGTACGATTCCTAACTCATAAATACAAGCCACACAATCTGTAGGTCCAGTAATCGTTATGATAAGTGGGTCACTATATAAAAATTGCTATTTTATCCTATCATCACACTAAATTATTGGACATGGGGATATGAAGCACGCAGGTTTTTAAAACTGCACGGGGCTGACCGCTAGAAATGCGCGTCTGCGTCGACAACCAAAAGGGTAGACAGCTACACGCTGTTTTCAATGGCGGAGCGAACGCCAAGCCAGACGAGGATCCGCAAACGTCGCTATAGCACACAGTGAACAAATAAATCTGGCATTCTATGCGCTTTATACGAAGTGCAGAAATAGAAGGGATACGACCGCAAAGCCGGAAGCTCGTAAACAAAGCTTGTAAACAAAACGCACCAATTCCGCGTGGCACACAGCCTTCGTGCATACAGCAGTTCATCTTCTGCGTTTACGTAAAGTGGTTTCGCTTCCGCAAATCGCTAGTGTGAACAGGCACTCCTCGCCGCAGATTCATCGCGCGGTTTTTAACACCGACTCGCGCACGTCTCCGCGGAAAGGCGTGGCGACTGCGAAGAGATGCTCGCGGGGGCCCAGACTTACCGAGCGAGGGAAACAAAAAAAAAAAAAGAAAAAAAACGCGCACGCCGAATGAGAAACGGCCTCGCGAACACGAGTCGCGTATCGCTGTCACTTATCTCGATCTGTTGTGTAGACAAGCTGAAAAGTCGCGCTCCTGAGCCGACGCAGGCTTGGCCGATGCCGAAGTCAGGAGGGGGGGAAGGGGGGGGTGAGGAGGAGGGCTCCTCTGCACGGGCCTCGGCGGCGGAAAGACAAATGACCGGGGGCTCCCGCCCCCGCGACCGACCCCCGGTGCCTTCGCTCCCGCGGTCGTTTATCAGGCCGCTCGCGCGCGCGCGCCGAAAACGGCGTTCCTCCATGATTCGGCCGCGGCGCCATTTCTCTTCCTTCGCTGGCGCTGGTCCTGCTGCTCCACTGGCGGACCCATGAATTCTCGCGGCACATGGTCGCCCTTCCGCGCCGCGGGAAACAGCGAGTCGGCGTGTCGGCGCCGCGCTGAAACACGTGGTGGCTGTAGGTCTGCGCGTGGTATACTTTGTGGCCGCTCCTCCCAACGAATTCCGCTATTGCGCTGCATGTCAAATGTCTTTTTTTTTTCTCTCCTCATTAGAGAGTTTTCGTACCGCCCTCCTTGTCGCATAAGCTGTGTGCACATATGGTAACAGGAAACTTTGCATTCACACGCGTTCTGCCGGACGAAAAGCCTAAAGTAGCGTAAGAAGCGTTGCTCCGCGGTAATACGCACATGCCAATACTCTAATTAACATGTGCATTAAGCCAAAAGCGAAGCAGACAATGCGTTCGGAATGAAATGCACGTTACTCATACGTTGCAACTTCACCGACATTTAACTAAATTGTACAAATTCACTTCTTCATTAGGAATATAATAGCAATTATTGTAATAGTGGTACTGCAACCACCCTCTGATCAAATCACGTCCACTTAATTGAAATGTTGGTTATAGTATAGCAGCTTCGAAAAGATGCGTCCGTTTCCACAGTCTATCAGAATGCATTGGTGTTTGCCTAGTTTTGCCACAAAGAGCCTAAGGAAATGCGTTATGAGAAGATGGTTCACGTACAGGGTGTCAACACGTACATATATGCCTACGGGATGTCCCAACTATCATGAAGCAAGATATAAATATATGCAAGTGCCACGTAGTACCAAGGTAATGTGCTTTGCCGTTGATTGGAGATACTCAGATGATTTGCTTACATTCCGCCTAATTACATAATTAGTGCCTCAAGCGGCCAGTCGCGCGGTAATTTTGCGTGTATTCGCGGGCATCTTTCATGCTCGGAAAAATACTCTTATGTAGCACGTATTGGGCAACAGAAAGCTCTGTCGGGAGTTTTGAATGTTGCCCTACAATCTCATCATTGACACCTTTCATCTAATTATAATTTTTGAGAAGTTGATTGATTGATTAAGGCTAATGATCTAATTAGGCAGAATGCATAAATAACATGAGCATCTCCAAGCGACGGCAAATAACATTACCTTGGTTCTGTCCAGCTACGTGGCATCTGCATATATTTAAATCTTGGTGCGCCATACTTGGGACACCGTGTATAATGCACTTCGCCGGAAGTTTGGGTTTGCACGTTTGGAGAGTGGCGTTGTATAATCTCATGGTCTTGGTGAAGGGATGAGGCCGCGGGAGAAGGCGGAGAGAAAGGAAAGAAAGGCAGAGGGCTTAACTACACGGACGTACTGTTCGCTACCCTGCACGGGAGGAAGTGACTGCGCTCTAATAAAATGTTTAATTCATATTTATTTACGATCTCACATAATTTACCGCTCAAACTTTGTGCGTTGTGTCGTACTATGTGCTAATCTGAACTTAACATGAACTCCGTATTAGCACGCTCCATATTTTATTTATACTATATTAATATTCTGTCTCGTTTGCATGTTCGTTTGTTTCATTTTACTGTTTGCCTAAGCGAGAAAGTGTAGCCGATTTCTCGTGCACACGCAATTCATAATAATTAATTAAAAGCAAGTAGCGGGCAAACTTCTTGAACACTGACCGGGTCCAGTACTTTGAAGCACGACATGTGCTCTTATGTTGCTGTTTTGATAATTTACATTATCAAAATCTAGATTGTCAAAGTGCATACCGCTACAGCTGTGAATGTCGGCCAACAGCTATTTCCTTCCTTTAAATTATCGACTCGTAATCACTGAAAAAAGTCGCCGCTGAGACGTCTGATATCTGCAAGAGTTGATACATAGATGCAGTGGCCGTACTAACATCAAGCAACCGAGCCTACTGAACTCAGAAAAAAGGAATAAAGAGAGAAAAGAAGAAAAGAAACCTTCTCCCGGGATTTCCTTCCGAAACTAAATAACCTCAGAGTGCGAGAAGCTAAACATTTCTGATTTCCCTCACATCTGTTTCCCGAAATGAAGCAGTTACACTAAAGAACGAATTCAAAATCATTCACTGCTTTGTTCTCAGCTATAGTTGGCCCTCGCTGAACGTGGCAAATAAAAAAATATGTTGTATTCCAGTCTGCATAGAAATAATCTTCACTTGGACCACCTGCTATAAGAATTGACAAAATGAGCTGGAGCAGATGAACAAGATTACGAACTTGGACGTTGAGTTACTGCATTTAAGTGGAAGTCCCATAAAGATGGCCTCTGTAAACTAAGTTATCCTATTCGTGTTTTGTTCTAGCAAATGCTCAAAAATTCTTAGAGCGAAGCATAGTTCGGGGATTCATTTGAGTATGCTCCATGTGACACCGTGCATATCCTATGGAAGCCTGAAGTTAAACCTATAACATATATTTAAAACCACTAAATTATTCCAGAATAGAGATCTGAGGTTATTAAATTTGCCCGAACAGGCGACGATGCATACCGTCATTTGTAATCGAACAAATAAATAATACCTTTGTTCGACTTACTACCGTTTCGCGTTCGTTGCGAATAAAATCATCCTAAATCAAAATGATTTTTCAAAATGACGTACTTGTGGCATCCAAGACAATCTCGAGATCCCTATTTTTAGGTAAACTTTTCATACCGATGTCAAGTAACGTTTACGGGAAGCGGAGAATAAGGTGCGTCTGTGTCAAGGCGTGAAATGACATTCCTTCACTTATTATCTGGGATTTGCAAGACACCACAATACTGCGAATACATACTCAACCTTCACAGGTCATTCCTAGTCAACGTCTATATGCACTGGGTGCAGGGACATGGTCAGAGCAAGTGCAGCAATCTATAGAGAACAGAGATGCGCGCTATAATTCCGCACCAGAAATGCCACCTTCCTCTCTGATACCCGTTCAATCCTTTTAGCCTAAACTCACTGTCAGGACATATGTGTCTTAATTCCTTCGTGTGTCTACACCCTTCCCGTAATTTTCTTCGAGGGGAAGGGGGGGGGGGGGGGTCTTTTCGAAGAATATGCGCTGAGCAACTCTTACACCTTCCGTCACTTGGGCCCGAGGTCCAACGGCTGAAGACCCAGTGGGCTGCCCGAGGCGTTCCACTGCAGTTTCTACAATCGACATTCACAACCTGTCGTGGCTTTGCCTGCAACCACGACGGCTGTACTCGAGAAATAATATTGAGAGATGCCAAGCTCCGAACGAATTAGGCAGATAGTTAGAAGCCTTGCCATGGCTCATGGATAATGTGACCAGACGTCCCGAATTAGGCGGGCCGCTTTCACCGCTGTGGCCCCGCTTTCCCACGGCTTACGCGCGGGACTGTTTTGTCCTGCTTTTGGCCTTTCCGGGCCACCTTCAAAAATGCTCGAGAGGCAGGCGGCAAGGCGACACACTGCCGCAGCTGAGGCAGCAACTTCTGCGACCTTGTACGGTTCGGAAAACTAACAGTTCCTTCACCTTCGCGCGATTGGTGCAGAATGGCGCTTTTGCTGGTGAAACCGTAGTTATGATCAATTACGCGAGAAAAGGCAATCTGTTCGCTTCTGAACCATTCTAATATGGAGCGTTCTAGAACCTGCGACCACTGACGGCTCATACGTTTGCTCTACGCAGCAATGGCTTTCTGGGTGCGTTGGCTAACAAGCGTAGCCAAGTCAAAGCGCACTGACCACGCCGTTCTTATGCGCCAACTTGCTTGTCGCGTATGTGGCGTTGCAAGAAAGTGGGATAATGCCGAAACGCGAGTAGAAATTTATTTAAAAGCTTGGAAAACCGTTTCCCGTCACATGAACAAAACTTGAAATGGATGTTGAAATCTCGTTTCTACCTCCTTTTCTATATCTATCCTGCTTGGGACTCCGAGGAATCTTCATAAGGAGGGCGTTAACGCACTCATTTAAATACACAGATATGCCGCAGGGCAAGCTTAAAAAAATAAATAAAGAAACATAGAATTTATTTATTTATGTATTATCCCTGTCTCATACTACCACTAACACATACATATATTTACAGATGTGTACATTGTCATAAATATGAGTTATGTATATCATAAAGCAGTCGTTTGCATATGTCAAAGTGAATCAAGGGCTTTATTAACTATTGTTCGAAAATTTTTCTAGAGTGTCCTGTGGTAATGCTACATTAGCTGAATTTTCTTGGTCGCTTTTTACCATCTTTATTAACGTACACCGCGCTGCATTCCACAACTGCTTCCATGTTCTATGTTTGTCGCTAGATCCATAACTAGCCTTTAGTCATGAATAGTGCGATTCATTTCTGTAACAACATGCGTATACCCTAGCAGCAATAAATTCAACTTAATTCAAAACAACAAAGCGTTCCCTGTCTGTCGCCGATCATACTGAAACAAAAAAAGACACACTTTACATACACAGAGGTGAGCGTGTACTGAGATTCGGGTGCATTCTGGGGACGATCAATTCCGCATATATAAAGCTGCCCAAGAAGGAAACCTGATTTTTCGAACGGCGGCGCGGAGATTCGGCAAAGCCGTCGCCTTTCATTTCCGCAAGCATAGAAAGCATGCCATGGTACACGGCAGCTGGCACGGAAGACGAGAAAAGCGAATGCGCGGAAAATGCAGCACATAGTCGAAGGCCGCAGTCACTGTCGTATTCCACAGGTGCAGCTGTTGTGCATACCAATATGAGAGGAAGATATCGATTTCTTTTTTCTTTTCTTTTTTTGCGCGTGTGTGCTTTTTTTTTTCATGGTCACCGCGTTCTCGGAACTTCTCTGCAATTGCGCACGAACGTATAAACATCGCCGCCAGTCAGCGGGTCTCGCTCATTGTTTCGAGTTTGAGGTGGGAAGCTCCTATAACGTGAGAGGTGGAACACCACAAAAAGTGCGGCATCAGATTAGACGCGGCTGCAGCGTTCCGACAATGGCAGCGAATAATACCTGCTGCGAGTAGCTGTACATGTGACAATCTCGGAACCTTTAGAAATCAGAGATCCCGCATTCTGATTGCTTCAGTTGCCCTACTAAAGGCCAGTTGTGAGCATGCGGGCAGACGATCTACATAATCATTTCATTCAATACCATGCACTATCCATCGCCTTAACACTGCATATTTCGCTGTTTCGTACGGTCACGTTACTGCAGAACACATGAGCAGAAACCTTCGTGACTGAACGACAGGAAAGCGTTGACAATTATGTATCCTGTCAATAAATTTACACGAATGTGATTCCCGTTTGAGTGTAGAAAGTTGCTTTCGATCAAATGCAGTTGTGCTCTCCAAGCCAAGCTTCAAAGAATGTTTCCGCGTGCTCTTCACGTCCCACGATGGGCTCCACGTATTGGTCGCTACATGATACATGTAACTGGCCAATCGTTATGTTAGCGAATTCTCGATACAACTTCCCTACGTTTTCACGAAGCTGCAGTACGGCGGCGTCCACGTCGCTTTACGACTTCAGCTCTAAACTACATGCCTCTGTCCCACTTAACCTGAACAACGAAGACATATTTATTGCGGCTAAAGTTTTAAAAACACGGGCTGTGAGATCCAAACATCGAAAGCTTGGGAACGAAAACGCGTTCAACAAGCATCATTCGAGACACCCCAACCAGAAATCTCCAGCAGCCTTAATGCGTGTTCGAGTTAATTATGACGGCGACTGTACATTCGCGCGCTAAAGTAACAGAACACCGTCCCCCTGCTCCCAAACCATTTGTCAAACCGCAATTGGGCATCAACTGACGAAGGTTACCCTTAATTCTTGTTCAAGACATCTTGGAGGGTCCTGAAGAACATGAAGTAAAACCAACTGCATAGCTAATGCGAAAACCTATAGGTCAAAACAGGAAGGATGCTTCGTTACGTTTGCCCGCGAAGCCTTCCCCTATACTGCCGCATGCCGAAAATGCAGTCCTTCCGACAACGAGTACAGATCCGACCCCCCTGGTCTAACGTGGTCACGCACCCATTTGGTTTAGCCTCGTCTCGCCTGCCAAGGGGAGCTCGCGTACTCTCGATCATGTCACGCGGCTTTTGCAACACATGGCGCACATCTTGCTTCCCTTCCCGCGCTGCTCCACCCCCGCTTGCCAAGGGCACGAGTTCGCGCGAGCTGCAGCTCCGTGAGGCCACCCTCAGTCTTGTTCTCGGTGCACTGGTTCTCGGCGCACTGGCCCGTTAAGCTAATCCCAAAGCGGACTCTTTACCTAAAGCGTCGGCAAGAAGGCGGTGGCGATACACTCGGCGCGACAGGGCGCCGGAACTACGAGACGGAAAGCATCGCTATCGGCATACTGGCACTGCCAATAGCGTAGACTGCACAACCCTTCATGTTCAGGTAAGCCTGCCGTGATACAGCAAAAGTATCGCGCTCACGCTCAGACAATATCACTACAGTGTTTCTTTCCTATGAAAATTACTAGAGAGAACTCTGGTGCTGTGATCCTTCCGTTACCTCGGAAACGGTGAATAACAATAGGTGGAACTGCGCGATAAGTATACAGGTGCGGACGTGCATGAGGCGTTATTTATTACACTTCATCGTTCTTAATTTCCAAGAAACGATAGCTTTCTACAAATGCATGTGCACAGAAGCATGCACACCGGCGTGTTATTTGCAAATTTATGCACACATAAAGTAATATTCTCTGAAGGTGATCGATTTATACAGTAACAAAACCCTCCAAGCCAGAAAGATAAGTTTAGGCAAATCAACCCATTACCAATCATTTCCATACTGGCTGAACAGTAACACTCTCAGCTCCCAGACATTATAGCGCCAGAGTTTCCGCTAGTAAGTTTTTTGTAGGAAGCTCTGACAAGGTTGCTTGACAACCACAAGTGTCGTGACGTGCAGAAGCACTGAGAACATCAAATATTATTAAAGCATGTTTTCTTGTTGGTTCCTTCATAGTGTATTCGTACATGAATCTATCTTCAGTTGGGACTCTGTAGAACTGAAGTGTTAGGTGTAAGAGGCATCCTTATGTCAACAGTGATTACTTGCTAATCGTCAGGTTACCGATAAGTAGAACGTTTTCGCGTAATGACAACATACGCGTAAGAAATTTTAGTGCAAATACTAAGTTAAGAGAGATAAGATCGTTAGGTTAAAAATAGGCTGAAGAAAGGGAACAAATGAGTGCTGTTGCCTACATTTTTCATGTTCACGTTTCAAAACCAGAAAGGCTGTTGTGTCATTAACGGAGAACGTTCAGGATTGCGAATACCTATACGGAGTGTTTTTCTTCGATGTCAGAGATATGCCGAACGAAGCAGACGGCATTTCAGACCGAACAACGTTGCTTACATGATGTAATGCCGGGGCATGCAATTAATTCCATAGCTCGTTGAGTGCCTAAGGCAATTAAGGAAGCCAATAATTTGTTCTTACGTGAGCTGTTTTCAGCAAACCAGGATAACTCAATCGCAGCGGCTATGCTTAATTTTCAATTATTACTTTTACTCTCAGACAATATTGTGTATCATTTTAGAAACCATGGTCAATACATCAAGAAATATCAGCGAAGAAAGAAAGAAATAAACGCCCGAAGAAATTATCAATTTTCGTCCCGCCACTCCGAAAGGAGAGCCTCGGATGACAAATTTGTGCTTTTCTTTTTCATTACTTTTTTCCTGGAACAGACCTTGTGGATGATTGTGCCGTAACCGTCCATTCATATACTTGCACTCGTTTGCACTATTTGCAAATTTCCCATTTGAAAATAAGCCTTTCGTTCTATCGTGCTGAGAAATTTAGCCATCAGGGGTCACATATGTCGTATTATTCTTTAGAATCGAATACAACGCGACACATATGCACTTATGCACAGAAAAAGGCCCGAACAGCCGTAAACCAAGACATGCTACCTATATATACGAGCACAGGAACGATTGGGCAAGTATAAGGCGCAGTCAGAATTACATTCAGCTTTGGGTAGAATGGAAAATTGTAGCAGTGGAAGGGAAACAATTGTGAGAATAATAATGGTTTCGTGGAAATGTAAGAAACAGTACTGACGTCTTTATGTACGTATATCTATGTAGCCTCGCAGAAGAATGTTCCTTTTACACGTAACGGCAGTAACCTGATGACGCCACATTCACGACTTCCTGGAATATATGAACAAATCTCTGTGTATATAAAGAGCGCAGTGGTCCTGAAGTTATGCCGTTCCTTTTTTTTTCAGCACTTTTCTGCCTTATTATACCTATTATTCTGAAGAAAGTATTTGCCTATAGCTTTCTTCTTTCATTCCTTTTTGAAGCTTACGTGCGCGCACGCTTTCACACGTAAACGCTCGCAAACATGCTATGGTGTGACGTTGACAACAGCGCCAAGGTTATATGACGTCAGTTTTTACGATTTTGACCCGCCGCGGTGGCTTATGGCTGCGTTGTCGCGCTGCTAAGCACGAGGTCGCGGGATCAAATCCCGGCCAAAGCGGCCGCATTTCGATGGGGGCGAAATGCCAGAAACGCCCGTGTAGTTTAGATTTAGGCGCACGTCAAAGAACCTCTGCGGGTGGTCCAAATTATTCCGGAGTTCCCCACTATGGCGTGCTTCGTAATGAGATCGTGGGTTTAGCATATAAAACCCCATAATTTAAAGCTTTCCCCAAGTATTTCTCCCTCCCCGCCCCCCGCCCCTTTTTTTTTTTTTTTCATTGAACTAGCAACTGTATGGACTCTCGAGGCATATAGGCGCCGTCGGTGCCGTCGTGCTCTCCTGCTGCCGACGGCGCATGTGCATTCCGCGCGTGGGCCTCCAGAGACGCGCATGCACGCATTGCATTTGACTGCAAAAGCGACGAAGTGAACGCACCCTATATAGCGCTCCGCTAAATCAGTTCTGCCGTACTCAGGGAAGCTATAGATCTGGCTTGTTCTTCTGGAACGCACGCATAAGCGCTGCCGGAATTAACATTGCACTGCTGGAACGCACGTGTGCACATTATCATTTCCTGCTGAGCAGTTGTGCGCATGCACTGGTCTCACGGGAATGGACAGTATAAGCGTCAAGTTAAATCTAGGTATTTCTTCTTCTACTTTCTTTCTTTCTTTCTTTCTTTCTTTTCTCTTTTTTTTTTTAAGCGCCGACAAACGCCACCGGTTCCGTTCGGTCTCATCTTGTTCACCATCGAGATGCGATGCCAGCAACCCCATTGGCGGAGCTCGTCATCACGCCAACGTTCCGAGACGCATCCATGATGCAATGCTAAACCTTGTTGTCGCTTTCAATGAAGGCTTCACCTTCGGGAAAACCACACATCTTTAAAGTAGATATCTGCGTTCGGTGCCGTACCGGCCACGTTTAGGCATACACACTAAACATTTTTACACCCTTAAGGGTGTTTTAAGGGTGTTTTCTGTCGCGCGGTAGCATCCTTACTGTCAGAGCCCTAAAAATTTATAGACGACAACAGCGGATCTCTGACGAGATGTGCGATGACAAAAGGCGTAGTTGAAAACTATGTAATCATTCTGACAGCCTTGGGCGCACAGAAATATCCGACAAGAGAATTAGAGATAGGAAACTCTCCTGTCGGATTTTTATATGCGCTCAAGGCTGTCAGAATGGTTACATAGTTTTCAACTACGTCTTTTGTTATCGCACGTCTCGTTAGAGCTCCGCTGTCGTCCTCTATAAATGTTTGTAAGGTCCTAACGATAAGGGTGTTACAAAGCGACAATAAAACACCCTTAAGGGTGTAAAAATGTTTAGAGTGTAAGTCAGAAGCATCGCCCACGTGTCATTAAATACCAACTACGTGTTCCTATTGAAAGGGGACGCCCTGTATATATAGGGACCAGGACTCGACGCCGGAAACCTTATCGCTCGACGTAAATGCCGGAAAGAAAACACAACTCGTCCGGGCTTGCGCTTCCAGAGAAGCGCCCCGAACCGCCTCCTTCGCTTGATCAGTAAGTGCGATGCACCCTTCGCAAAAGAAGAAGAAAAAAGAAGAGAGAGAGAGAGAGAAGAAAATGAAGGTTGGTTGGTTGTTGTCGGGCGTCTGTTCTTCGCTGTTTTGCGATAGAGTGTACGAGCACACACCGCATATGCTCCGTGGCTTCGATTCGCACGGCCACTACGAAATCACACACGTATATGGGAGACTGCGGCAAATAGACGCGGGAGAAGAGCTACAGCATCAGGAGAAAAAAAGAAGCAAGAGAAGCGGTATAAGAGCACCGCTTACAGCGCGTCCGGTAAGATTGCAAGCACGCATGTCCGGGGCCCTTTTCTGTTTCGGGCATTCTCTAAGCACGAAAAGAAATAAAACAATATAAAACAAAAACGAAGAAAGGGAAAGAGGCTGCGTAGGGAAAGAACGTCGATTTGACTGACAGGAAAACTACGTCCGTCCCGATCTCAGCCGTCATCGAGTGTGCGGGCATATAAGTGGCGCCCCCTATACGCAATATGAAGAGGGATCCTTCGCATAAGCGCCTGGGCTCTGTTTGTACAAGGCGCGTTCGTAGAAACGACAAAGAAGCAAACGAGAAAGACACGCGTAAAACAAACAACTATACAACACAAATACGGTTGCAAGCAATCTGGATGTGTACCGGGAAATCTTTTGTATGGCCGCGCAGCAGCAGCACAAAGGCTTCCACGCCAGCGGCATTGTCTGTGCGCCGCTAAGCGGTGGCAGGACGCAGTGCTTTTTCTTTTTTCTTTTTTCTGCAGCCCAACAGTTTTCGACACAGAGTTGTTTTCGCGTTCCGGAAATACTTGCCGTGACAAGGACGAAGAAGTCGAGCAGACGCGGTGCGCATGACTCACTCGCGGTGTTGTATCTCCTTGAAGACAAGACGACGCCCGCTTCGAACGCGCGTCGTACGCGAGTGGTGCGCGGAACTTTTTTTTTTTTTAACGACAAGCGACAGAGAGAAAAACAAAAAAACAAAAGTTTTTGCAAATCCACTGCAAATCCAACGCGCTTCTTGGAATCCACGTTAAGCGACGCTTTCGCGAAACGTCTTAAATAAATGCTGTGCAAAGAGACAAGTACTGCCTGTCGTTTCATTTTGCGTTAAAGCACCGCCGAACGTACTCGTCACGTTCTCCTCCCATCGCAGAAGTCTTGTATCGTTTGGCTGCGTGGTAAAACCGCACGGAAACTGTTCGCCGTCTGCACCCTTTTTTGTTTTCCCAGCGTACATACCGATCACATGCCTTCCCTGCAGCAGGCGGCAAGATGCGGGAACCAGCACCACGTGACCGACTCGGATCACATTGCCTCCGGGATCGGCCCCATTTTCATTGCACAATCTAAGAGATGGGCCCACTTTAATCGGAGGGAAACCGATCGAACAGACACGTCAAGCACCGAGGAGGAAGGCATAAAGAAAACATCCTTTTATTAGAGAAAATATGAAGGATATATATGTTGCAGTTGCGATTTTCAGGTGCCGTTTGTTCTTTCAATGCGTAATTCTGTACACTCATAGCAAAAACAGTCGGTATGACCGAAGCTGGATTGATACCTTTGTAAGCGTCCTTCAGCATATTATGTTATCTAGCAACGCACACATACACACACTCATACATACATACCTATTACATATCTACATGTTTATTGTTTTTTACAATAGTTTTCATTGAATGAACACGCCTTCTTCTTTTCTTACTTTCTTCTGATTTTCTGCTGACACCTCTTCAATCCAGCCCTGCTGATATTGCATGCAGATCAAACACACAGGTTAGAATCAATGAGAAGCAAAGCTTTGTTTATTGATGATGCCTATGTGATGCTGTACAAAAATTGGTTTGGTTTGGTTTGATTAGTTTTATGCGAGAATCGCGGTGGGACATGTCCATTCTGGAGGATTGGCAAAGAACGCGCAAACACCCAATGGCACATATATACTAACTGGCTAAACTAAAGAAGTAAATCAAATAATTCATTAAATATAGTTCAACATTCCCTTAACAGATTGGTGGGATTTAGAGATTCCTGTGAGCCGACATTATATGCGCAGGTTTTATGTAGCAAGTCAATTTTTTGTTACCCAAAACTAACGTGGTCGTACTTGGTCACCATACAGGTGTCAAATAGGCTCGTTCACTGCTACCTTAATTTGGCGGCTAGTAACACCTAGTGACATCCAGTGTCCCAAATCGGAAGTGAGCATTCAATGTCCATATGTAACCCCATTTGTCACACATTCGTTGTAGACGTCTCGATATTTGTGACACATCATTGCACGTGTAGTGCTATCAATGTTGTTTACTATGTAAGTATCTGTAGGTCAAACTTAACTGCTGTTTTGGGATTGTTGTGCAAATACAGTGCATCATACTAGCATCTTACAGGTCGTGAACCCAGTGCACAGTGCATTCTACTGTTGGTGGAGTTCAATATTTAATGTAGTAATAAACTTTTTTTTTCTAAACAAAAACGGCCAGAAACTGACGAACCGCAATGTGGGAGGGAAAGCCAAAGAAAGCTGTCGCTTTAAAAATTTGTAACGAGGCAGAAAATAGCGCTAGCCTTTTCTGCTTCCCCACAAGAACCACTTCTCTCTGTAACAAGGCAGTAACGGGTGTGGTTACTAACTATACCACCAATTAAAAATTTGTAACAAGGCAGAAAATAGCGCTAGCCGTTTCTGCTTCCCCACAAGAACCACTTCTCTCTGTAACAAGGCAGTAACGGGTGTGGTTACTAACTATACCACCAATTGCTAACGCTTTACGAGCTGTTTGGCATACCTTCTATAATTCAAAAGCCCTACATCTTCCTTCTATCGTCATCGTCACTCATCATGCACCTCTTCTCTCTTTCTTTCCCTCTTCCCCTTCCCCCAATGCCGAGTAGCTGGCTAGAGGAATATACCTCAGGCCGACCTCTCAGCATTTCGTATCATTAAACTTCTCTCTCTCACTCTGACTCGAAAAATTAAGACGCGTACTGGGAAAAAAAAATTACCCCGAAGAACCCTCGAATAATCATCGATCGCAGATTAACAGAAATATAAGCCGTCAGTATTGCGGCTTCAGAGCCTTGTGGGGATTTGGGGAATTCGACGCGCCATGTGGAATTCGACGCGCCACCTATGTTCTACAATCCTTAAGGCATGCTGTCTCCTCGCTCCGAACCAGTTGTCAGCGGTGGCGGTCCACTCACGAGGGCTGGCGGGCTTCTGTCACACTCGGAAAAACACTTTTAAGTAGCGCATACTGAGCAAAAGAAAGCTGTATTGAGAGTTTTTCATGTCGCTCTACAATTTTCTCATTGACACTTCTCAAATTATAATATTTGAGAAGTTGTTTAATAAATTAAGATTAATTATATAATTAGGAAACATGAAAAACAAATAATTTTGCGTATCTCAAAGCGACGGCAAACAACATTACCTTGGTTCTGTGCAGCTACGCGGCATTCGCATCATATTTTTATACTCTGGTTAAAGTTAGCTCGGACACCCTGTATACCTTGCATCGCAATGCAAGCGTATGCATTGCAGCATCTGGGTGTCCCCGCAAATGATCCACTGTGACTCGTAAAGCCTGCTGAACATGCCTCACGCTTGCATTCATAATATATTCCAGTATTAAGAAAAGCGCGAAAACGAAGAGCACGTCCACTTGACGCGAACCTATATTCTTGCGCTCACAAAGTTGAAGAAAACGTCTCTTTTTTTTTTTTTTTTGCCTATGCCAACCGACCATATTACATTGAAATACAACTTGCGCCAACAGGTGTGCGAATCGATGGGCGGCTAGCCCAAAGAGCGGACTAGTCATAGAGAGTTTCATTGTCGGCATCGCGTGAAAAATGCAATAAGTAACATGCAATGTAGTCTGCTCAATAAAAGTAATCACGTGATAATTTTTTTTTCTCAGACTACGTTGGTGGTCGAAAAATTACACTGCCATAATTATTATTTCTTTCTTTTCCGTTGGCTCAGGAGATATGTAGCAGCTCCGGAAAGAGGGGCACATTTGGGACGTAATTAATATACGCCATATATGCACGCGCTGCAGCCAATGAACGCAACGTGCTCCTCCTTGCGGGTATCGCGGATAAGGAAGCGGTGCGCAGAATATAGATGCCGCTGCAACCTGCTAAGATGTACCAACATCTAAAGAAGCTGCACATTGTATAAACGCCCGTTCATTTAACGCTGTCGATTCGATCGGCACAAATGGGAGGAGTGGGGAGGGATCGGTCCACTGCTTCTCTGCGTTGAAAAGCGTAGCGGCTGTATTAGCCACGTCGTATCACACCTATTTGTGTAGAATGTTTGGTAGCCAATGAGAGAAAAACATATTTTTCTATCTTTACCGACCTGTCAGAGTATTGTGTTCTGTTCGCTATGCTTTTGCCGAAGTGTTGCTTATAGGATCCTTTTCTTTCTTTTTTCAGTTTTTTTTTTCAATGCCAGAAGTCGGAAGCCCAAATTATAACCAATACAGATGTCAACGCTGCCATGTACGAGTTGAGCGCCCTATAGCGACTTGCCGGAGAGCAAAACAATGCGCATTATTTAAGCAACAGCACGTAGCTTGAGTGTTTATGTGTCTTCCTCTACGCGTGAGCAATGTCTCCTAACGCCCGCCAAGCTGGAAAAGCCTAAGAAGCTAATTGGTTCCCCTTTACATCAGTGGAACGCAGAACGCACTAGACGGCAGTGTTGCTTATTTTAAATGCAGGCCTACGGCAAGAACGGACTGGTTACGCCAAAATTATAATTACAACACTTAGGCAGAACTAAATAAGGTAAAAGAAATATGCAGATCATACGCACGTGTTGGAACCAATCCGAAGCGATTAAGCTTTCGTGCCGCGGCTAATGAGATGTTACACAACTAAATGCGATGCGTACCGTTCTGTTTATGTTCACTGCATGCAGTGTGTAACCTCATGCAATGTTTATGTTTATGCCCTACACCATTCATAAGCAATGCGGAGATACAAACTCCAAATCAGGCTGATGCGCTGTGTGAGGCGTCGACGCAGGGACGTCACAAACATGAATGCGATGTTAGGATGAGTGTATAGATGGAAGAATAGTGACCAGAGCTGAGACGGAGAGAGACAGCGAGAGATACAAAGGACAATGGGTGAGAGGTGCACGCAGAAGTACTGCGGACGTCTAGCAACAATCTTGTGACACAGCTGCACATACCGATTCTGAATGATCGGCCAAAAATGGGCACATACCCAGCAGTACCTCCATACCCAATGATGCAAGAATGGAGTATCTCAAATGTAAGAAATATGAGAAAATCGTATAAGCAGTTGAATATCATGCGTTATTCCACCAAAGAGGTCTGCGTGCTTCAGAGGTATGCTATAGAGGGTGTCCCGCGTAGCTTGAGCCAAACATAAAAGTATGCAAATGCCACGCAGCTGGACAGAACGAAGGTAATGTTCTTTGCCGTCGCTTGCAGATACTCAGATCATTATTTAAAGTCTGCTTAGTTAGATAATTACTCTTAATTAATTAATCAATTTCTTAAATATTATAATTAGATGAAAAATGTCAGTGACAAAATTGTACAGCAACATGAAAAACTCCCGATACAGCTTTCCGTTGCTGAATACGTGCTACGTAAAAATGTTTTTCCGAGAGTGAAGGAAGCCGGTGAATACACGCAAAGTGCCTCGAGTGACCAGTCGCGCGGCAATGGCGTTACTGGCGTTGACGTATCGCGTTTAAAGCCTTTCGTGCGCCGTTCACCGTCATCACCGGTGGTCAGGTTCACCGCTTCCACGCGCGGGTGAAGTATTGTGGGCATTATATTTCCCCTTCATCTTCTTCATCTGTATATATATATATTAGTCATCATTGCCAGGGTCGTGCGCTTGAGCACGTGACCTGCTGAATAAGGCGTTGAGGTTTAACACCTGCCCCACAATATATATTTGATTTAGAGATTTAGGTAAGCGAAAGTGGCCTTGTATGTTATTCTTGTCCACGGCGCGATTCAGCGATACCTCTCGACGTGGCATCGCGCTGTCTTCGCGGGCCTTTTTCGGCTTTCGTAACAAAGGCAGCGCAAACGTCACCATCTATAGATAAAACTTGGAAAGTTCGATGCGATTCAGGTATAAGATTAAGAGACAGATCATCTCGTTTCTGCTTGCTTCATATATGCGCGACCAGACTATATGCACAAGTAAGGCAAGCGAGGTCCATATAATTAGCTGTGTGCGTGATTTCAGGTGTAACAGAGTGACAAAATATTGTAAGTTGGAATAAACGCTACAGAACGCTGAATGAAAAAATGAAGAAAAGAGACTCCAAAGCAGGAAAACAAACAACAGTTGCCTACCCTTTAGCTCGAAGTGCGAAGCAGTGGCCGCGATTTGAAGAGCTGCTGGAAGCACCTCTAATGCTGCCTCATTTTTTTTTTTTTTTTTGCGCACTGTAAATTCGCATCTGCGAAGCCGATGTTCAAAAATAACGCCCGCTTTTCTGTCCATTTCTTGCCCTTGTTTTCCTCCTAGGAATTTTTATTTTCATTCATTTCTATATTTAACCTCCCTGTCTTTCCTTCCTCCCTTCTCTCTTCTCATTTGTTTTATTATTAAATGAACGAATGTGTGATGCTTTGTGGCGCAAGGGCCCGGTATGGCCAAAGAGCGTCATGCCAGTGTTGATGAGTTCGCAGTGATGAGTTCTGTGAAGTTGATTATTAAATGATGCAAAATGGGGGCGTAGCTAGGCTTTTTTTCTATACGCAGCTACACCAAAATCTGAAATGCCTTACTCAGAAAATAATTTCTAAAAATTAAGACGAATAAAGCAACAATAACAACGTGACATACACTAACAGGAGTCACGAGCATATCAGTATACCTTCGCCTTTCTATTGGTGATGGTGATTATTATAATTATGATATTTCCAAGTGAGCGCTCGTTTTCTTATTTTTTCTTATTTATTTTATGAATATATGATTTCGCATATGCCTTGTTTTAAGAATTTTACCGCTTAATTTACTCATTTTTTCATACTTATTTAATCGTTCACCTCAATGACTTGGTGTAGCATGCCAGGCATTTAATTACTAACCCCTCATGCTCTAAATTCTTTCCGTCTCTCTCTCTCTCTCTCTCTGCCGCCAAACACAATTCCACACCGGCTTCCGATGTCGGTGCGAGTGGTGACACTATATACGTGGATGCTTGTGTGCGTTAGCGTATGTTGCTTTGTACTTCTTGCTTGCTATTTCTTTATTTTTTTCCAGTGAAGCTTATTTATGATTTTGGGACAATCTATTCTAACAAAGACAATCTTCCATTTTGCAATGCCCGGAAATGATGGTCGCCCATTATTCGGCTATGGGCTCCATCTCAGCGCCTGAGCCGGAGTGTCGCTGTTGACGTAAAAAAAGAAAGAAAAAAAAAGAGAAAAAAGAACGCGTGTGTTTGCGGTTCGAAGAAAACGGCCCGGTCTATGGAGAAATCAAGCGAAGGCCTTGTACACCAAAATGACGCGTCTGGCCGCACATCATTGCGCGGGCAGCATTTCTTGACAAAAAAAAAGAGATGTCAACGCGACGTCACCATCTCCGTAGTATCCGTATCTTGCCTCTTGCGACTTCTTAACTCCTAAAAATGAAACGACCGGCGACGTTTTCAAGGTTTGGAGGAGATCGAGAGAAAAAGAATACGGTAGAAGTACTTAGAATCACCAGCTTGCGAGAGTTGCTAAACAGCTTTGAACAACTGACAAAGCGACAGGAGAATACCATCGCCTCCAAAAGAGTGTATACCTTAAGGATGTATCATGTTATGAAATGTCCAAGGAATTATGATAATTAAAATAAAACAATACACGTGGCTTCTGAGTCCTCTTCCTGCGCGAAATATGTTTTGTGGCGTCCGCATGTGTCCTAATGGCATCACTGGATAGAGAGAGAGAGATGAAGATGAAAGATAGGGAGGTTAACCAGATATCAGTCTCCGGTTTGCTACCCTACACTGGGGAAGGGAGTTAGGGGTTAGATAGAAGACAGAGAGGAAAGCGTTAAAAAAACAAAACAAAAATGTTACACGCACACACGGAGACACATACACAATAGGCGTTCCAGTTAAAGACGTTCACAAAGGCCGGTAGATCGTAAAAAGCTAAATGGTGCTTACACGGCCTTCTTCTGTGACGTTAGGTCCTTCTGATGGTGCAAAATTCCCTTTTCCACAAGCGGTTGGTTCTCCAGCTGGTCAAGTTCGTGATGAAGGCATTCCCTCTGTGAACTGTACTGCGGGCAAGACTACTGGAAATTTCCATCACTGGAAATTTCCATGCAACTATATTGCCATACTTGTGTTCGACGTTGCCTTCGAAGCTGTAACGTGGAGAGCTTTCGCGATGATCTTATACACTACGTGTTGTCGCTCGGTTGCAGGACGCCATGACGAGGTAAGGTCAGCGATACGTTCGTCTATACGAAGCGATCGAAAGCTGCGGCATAATTGAGTAAGGTGTATTTTTTTCCTGCGTGCCCCTGCCAAGTATCACAGCTCTCAATTCTGACCCATTGTCAAGTTACTTCTTTGAATGAGCCTAGTATAAAATTATGCAAAGATTGGGACGTACACATTTTGTCAATCCTGTAACCATGGCCGGAACGTTTGTATACTTCAGCTTACTTCAAGCTTCGCACGCGCACTCTCAAGTGCTTTATAGGTATCAACTGTGCTGTGCTCGGAGCATTTCCGCGACAGTAGTTATCATCTTTACGTGTCCAATAAAAAACGATAACACAAGATGAATATGGCTCCGTGTTTTCGGAGTTTATTTTTCTTGCAATTCGGTGTGCGCTCTTCCGGAGTTTCTCTTTTTGGCGGAAATTCGGCGTTTATCGGAGTTTAATTCTCGTAAATCCCCAATTCTCCGAAATTGGGAGTTTAATTTTGCATTATTCTCAATACTCCAAAATCTTAGATGAAATATCTGAACACAAAAACATCAGAACACACGAAGCGTATTTTAGTTTCCTGGAAGGTTTCAGCGCACAAACACATATAAACACAAGCACAAATACTTGAATACAAGGCACCCATGTTTGCGTAGTACAACCTTCAAGTTTGATGTAATAGACGCAAGCATACTTTACGAGGTTGCTATCACTGATGGAAGCGCGCTCCGTTCCATTGATGATTCTCAGCTTTGAAAATACCCTTCCAACGTTTGCGCTAGAAACAGGGAGAGCCACAAGACTCAGAGCGCAGCGAGAAAGCACTGACCACTGGACAGTGTGAAGTCTCCAAAACGACAGGGGTTCAACAACGTTACTGATTTCATCGCTCTGGTAGTTCGCAAAATCCCTCATGTGCTGGCTCATGTCGTCAGTTTCAAAAAAAAATTAAATTATGGCGTTTTACGTGCCAAAACCACTTTCTGATTATGAGGCACGCCGTAGTGGAGGACTCCGGAAATTTCAACCACCTGGGGTTCTTTAACTTGCACCTAAATCTAAATACACGGGTGTTTTCGCATTTCGCGTCCATCGAAATGCGGCCGCTGTGGCCGGGATTCCATCCCGCGACCTTGTGCTCAGCAGCCTAACACCACAGCCACTGAGCAACCACGGCGGGTGTCAATTTCAAGAAACAAGCCCTTTGTTAAATGTGCGATGGGCCTACGAGATACTGCTGACGTGAGGTAAAGTTTATATCGGTCAAACCAGCCGATGTATCAATGACCGCTTAGAACATGCCCTTTATCGAAAGGCTTTCGATAAAGAACGGAACAGGGTCATATTGGTCGCTAAAATCGAATTTTATCGGACAAATCTGAATTGTCAAAAATTTTACCGGCGAGTGTTTATAGGATTTTTTTCGGATTTATCCGAAAACACAGAGCCCTAAAGATGATATGAAGA
Source organism: Dermacentor andersoni (assembly GCF_023375885.2). NCBI lineage: Eukaryota > Metazoa > Arthropoda > Arachnida > Ixodida > Ixodidae > Dermacentor > Dermacentor andersoni. Next base: position 79,045,233 of record NC_092818.1, read on the forward strand.
AGCACTAATGCAATATTCTTGCCTGTCGGGACGAAAAGAAAGCGAGAGAGATTGTTATAACCGTGCAGTTAAGGTTGAGGTTAAACCTAATATATCGATTTACATATATGAACCATCAAACAACTGCGTCACCCTGCTATACAGCCATAGCAAAAAGCAGACGCGCTTTTACGGATGTCTCGGCCATAAATCGAAAGGTGTAGTGCTTTCAGCAACGCGGAGACCGCACAGGCAAATCGTTTATGCATGCAAGTCGCTTGCCAACAAGCTTGTCCACGCCACGACGACGGTGTCGAAATTGAAAGCTGGCGGCTCCTGCGCTCGCACACGTGTGTCGAAAGATGGAGAGAAGTTCTCGCGTATTATAGGTGCCGCTGCGTGTGCTCTCGGGAAGCCCGCACGTCCGCAAAAGCACGGCAACTATGCTTCTTTTTCTTGTTTGAGAGAGAAAAATACATCTGACTGATTGATCGATCGATTGATTGATTGATTAAACAGGCTGAGCTAGACTGGCTACCCTGCAGTGGGGAATATGGACTGAAATAAGAGAACAAGGACGGAAGTTCACGTTATGTACGCGATGAACACTTAATGGCGCAGTCATCTAAATTCAAGCGGCACATTGCAGTCTGCGTCCCCGTAAAGTGTAACGACAAGCAACGATAAGTGCTGTAGGTTGACGCTCGATCAAATCAATCAGGCAGGATCTATCACTGCACATTTGGACGAGAAAGTGACCTTTTCATATTTCAGTATGTTGCGTCTAACGCGTTGGAAGGAATGCTTCCACGGATCGAAGCCCGACCAACTGCGCAGCAATGACTCCCGCGCGGTCGTTCACATTGCCTCGACGTTGATGTGACGCATGCATTATACTGCGCGAAACGAAAGCAACGCCGGCAGACTTATAACCACTGTCCAGGGCTGCTCAAAAGCTCGTTGCATGGGGGTGCTGGCTTAAATAGGACGCGTACGACACCCCGCGAAGGTAACTATCTTTGTTTTTCCAATCAACGACTGCGGGTCCTCCCTTTTATTATTTGTTCCCCTGGAGCAAGTCAGGCGTCTTATAATATTTGACAAGACGTAAACGGAATCCAGGCAAAAAAGAAAAAAAAGAGAAAAGAAAAGAACACTAATGCGCAACGTCATCCTTGTGCTTATATCAACTGTGTAACTCCTCATCCGACCGCCACTCAAGGTTGTTTCGATCCCCCCCTCCCGCTCATCCCCCCCTCAACGCACACACCTCTCCTTCGGCTTTCTGAGCAATTATAATCCCGCATGCGCCGAGGCTATGCCACGGACCGCCACGCTCACCAGCACGGGACATGATAGAATCGTACAAGCAGGAAAGTACGTGACCCAAACTCAGAATCATGGCGCGCACGCACGGGGCACCGCAAGAGAGAAAAGTCCGTGCATGCGCTCGCGGCTCGCAGTCAGCGAGGGGAAAGGCCGTACAACGAGGACAGCTGCCGCAGCTCTCGACGCCGCGGCGCGCGAGCAAGCGATGCGAGAGACCACACGGAAACTTTTAAACTCTAATCTCCCATCTGACGACGTCGGAACATGGCTCGGCGTACACGGAATTGTACGGCGCCGAAGAAAAGAGGGCCGCCGGGACCGCCGCTTCTTGCATCGCGCTGGGGGAATCCGCGGGGAGGGACGCTCGGCGTCGTCGGCGGCGCGCTGTGTCACGACGTACCGGTGAAGTCAGGCGAAAGTGGCCCGCCGCCGCCGCCGCAAGCGAGTCTGCATGCAGTCGTCCGCCTGACTGCCCCCGCGTGACGGCATCGCTGCCGACGCCGACGAAACCTCCCGGAGGGCAGCGACGCCGAAGAGAACTGCGCGTATAATACGAACGGCCGATGAAAAGAAAGTAAGGAATCAAAGAAAAGGAACGAGAGACAGAGCCGGGAATAAGCGAGAGAGACGACGAAGAGACATCCGTATAAGCGAGAAAGCGGGCGAGATGCACGGGAGAGCGCGGCGGAAGGAAACGACGTCCCGAAAAACAAACCCAAGTCATCGCCGCCGCCGTAGAATACAACTCGACGAGAGGGAATGAAAGAGAGAAGGAGAAGAAGTAGAAAGGAGCAAAAGCTGGCGACGGACGATGCAGCAACAAGAAGTACAGAGATAAAATACAAGAAAGGAAACCGCCGCGCGCGCGCGCCAGTCAAAGAAAGATAATTCGGCCACAATCTTCACGGATTGTTACCTCAATCATGTTCCGCGTGGTGCGGCGGCGGCCTTGGCTCTATAGGTGGGGCGACCTGTCATGGAGAAGCCAGAAAACGAGTGCGCCCGTTTCCCGGAGGAGCCTCGCTCGCACACAGTTGAATTCGCAACGACCTCCACGGGGCCGACAGCGACGGCGGCGGCGCAGCGGGGATGAAACCCGGCGACGACGTTCGCGGCGGTGGCGGCGGAGGGCGAAGCCGACTCGGTCGTCTCACTTGCCCGCAGCAGACACTACGCTCGCCAACCTGGCAGTGAGCCGCCTTGCTGGCTGTGCGGAGGCATCGCCGACGCCTTGGAGTAACAGCAGCAACCGCCGCCTCCGGATATAGCGAGCCACGCCGCCACCGCCAAAGCCGGGACGCGAGAGGCGCCGCATGCAAGTGGCACCGGCAGCAGCGAACCTCGAGAGTTTAGCAGCCTGGCCGCGCCGCCAACGCCGGAAGGAATGCGCCGACACTGAACCGGTGAGCCCCCATAGCTCGTCGTGGGACGTGCGCCGAGAAACGAGCGTACTACTTCGCCTCGTCTCCTCCCTCCCCCCTTTTCTTTTTTTTTGCCAACACGTACACACACACACTCTTCTTTCCCTTTCACCTGCGGCTTCGCCGCGAAACAACTGCTGTCTTATAGTGCTTTGTTTTCCAGCGAGTCCTGTTCCCGGAATAATCCCCTCCGTACGTTCTCTTCTCTGCGGCGCCGACGGTCATCGACGCGTGCTGTTTCTCCAGCCACGAGTGTTCTGCGTTTCCGTGGAAGCGCCGCATCTCATCTCGATGTCTTTCGCGCAACGCGCGCTCTTCTCCGCTCGTGCGCCGCGGTTTGCCACCGCTGCGTCCCGTCACGCTCCTTGTGCCTCTTCCATTGTTCTCCCTCGCTGGTCCGCAGTGGTCCGTATACATAGCGTCTCGGTGAAATTTCCGGGCCGGGAAGTGATTCGGCCTAGTGAGTGCGCGCACGCCCGCTCTCGCATTCGCCGAGATGCGCGCGCTTTGGGTGCCACCCATGTCGCCGGTTTTTGTTTGCTCTTCCCTGGCGGCTCCGTTTGTTTGCTCGTCGTCCCCTGTATCTCCTGAGAAAATTCAGCTCGCGCGAAGTGCTGCCTTCTAGTACAATGCGTCACCCGCTCTTGCCACAACTTGGTGCGACCAGCAAGTATTTTCCAGAAGCTTCGTCTGGGAGCCGCAGAGGTGGCTGTGCCACTCCATACGAAGAACGAGCCAAGTAGACAGCGTAATACTCAGAAGGCATGCGCAAAAAGAAGCGAGCGTAGGCTGACACAAATGGGCTGCTGCCAGTTGAACTAGCTCCAAGAACGTGTGTGGTATAAAATAATAATGTGCACAGCAACATAATAAGACTCGCAGCGATGCAGCAAAAGGTTTCTGGTGCACCGAGAGAATAAAACAAGCGGCACAACGGCGAGTTCACGCTGTAGTTTGCGTGCGACTCCCTTTGAACACTTTGCGAAGCGAACGATGCTTAGATATACGAAAGGAATAGACAAGTTCACGCAGCGTGTAATTTGTGTCTCGTACTATAGTTGCGAGTGAAAGTACTTGTTGGGCCAGTGGCCATTCATCGAAGGGTGTCACGTATACAAAGTGAATAACGCTGCTGATATAAGGACAACGTTCGCTCACGGCTGCTTTAAATGGGCTGTAATAGTTGCAATATACCTTGTGCGCCTTAAAGACATAACGTCCGGTTTTTTCAAGCATTCACCACGCACATCATTTAAAAGAACGCTTTGCGACGAAATGAACCTTCAACGCTGCATCTTTTGCCTGCGTCTCGGCAGAACGTAGTGACAATGGGCAGTGATTTGGTAATATTTTCATGTTGTTTGAACCTTTAGACGAATGAGAACAGAAAATTCAATAAAGACAATTAAGAAATACGCGTTACTTATTCCGCGATGTAACTCGCACAAGCTTGCCGCGGAGACGCATAAGTAAAAGCGAATTCGATAAAGAAATCTAGAAAACCTGACATAAATCATGTTTACATAAGTGTTATAAGTAATGAGAGTTCATAACTATGGGCTATAAGAACACAAGTACAGAACACAAACAAATACCATATCGTTGGTATAAATGTCTAGCAAACATTAAGTATCAAGGCAGTTCGCAGCAAAAACTCATAAAACGACCCAAAGTAAATTACTTAGGTTATTGTCCACACGTATATTACGAGTGCAGAATCAGTACAACACCGACAAAATGTCGTGTATAATGGATGCCGCCATTCTTTTTTTTTTCTTTTCCTTTGTCACGGTGAACATTTTCCAGCTTGAGCATTTATCCTTCCTTCCTTTTGCAAAATCTCTGTGACACATAATTACTCACTAAGTTAAGCAAGCTATGCGGCTTATGTATACGCTAGACGACTACGCAAACCCGCTTGCAAACAAATGTACAAATCTCACGCCGGGTTTCGGGTTTCGCAGCATCGTCACTTACGAGAGGGACACAGGTGGGTCAATGGGAACGGCTGTCAATTAGACTGATCCAGTGATCTAGTGGCTCAGCAAGCGATACGTCGGCAGGGGGAAGCCTTTGTCGGCGGGTGTCACTGTTTCGCGTTTCGCCCGCTGTCCTCCACGCTTGGCGACCACACGTGTGTGTGGGGAAGCAGGTGAACGGACGCTCTGTCAATCACTTCATGCGCCGTCATGGCTGGGTGGCTTCCGTATGCTGCATATACTATGCACGGTAACAATGGGTACGCATTTGCCTGGCGATTGCAGTTACGTTGGTCTTCAGATTAGGGCTCTTCTTTAGACTTTATTCTTTTTTCTTTTTTTTTTGCAAGGAAGGGAGCGGGAGTAGGGGATTTGCTCAAAGTGTGCATGGTGCGACTCACTTAGCGGTTTCAGACCGCATTTTGGTGTCTGTCTTGATGTTTCTCATGACGAATGGCCGAAGTGAAATGAGTATATCGCTGGTATTTCTTATCGGTTTAGAAAAAGAAAGTGTGACGCTTACGAGGAGAAGTGTGTACATAGTGGAAAACGGGCATGTACGAATGGTGGCTTAAACTTTTAATGGTACACAAAAGAAAGGTATGTACAGAATTTGAGGCTTCATACATTTCTCTAAAAAGCTCCTCTCTTCTGGAAGTTTACTGCGAGCCACGGACATCGCACACGTGGCAAATTAACAAATAGATGATTAATCAAATTCTACCAATCACTTTAGGGTCTAGGGTATATATATATATATATATATATATATATATATATATATATATATATATATATATATATATATATATATATATGTAGCACTGTAGACGTCCTTAACCGTAGACGTCCTTAACCGAAATTTAGGAGTAACGCACGGTCTTTTCACCTAATATTAGGACGAAGCTCAGTTGTGAACTGTTGGGCTAATTGAACTACAGGACACCTCCGTTTACTTAATTTTTTTTCTCATAAAACGTGGGGAAGGGAGTGGGGAGGTCACTTCACAAGTTGATAGCCCAATGTGTAGCTAGTTTGGCATGCCCATTAAATGTGCATGCCTGGACCACAGAAGAATTTAAATTCCGCCTTTGTAAACATGTGACATAAAATAATAAAATAAATGTATGATAAGTAAAGCGTTGCTAATTATCTTTAGTTACTGATTTAGGGTGACAGGATGTGCCCGCGCTGTCAAGTAATTTAGCTGGTGCGGGGGCTGGAATAGCAACAGCGCCTACAGGCGATTTCTTTATGAATATGGTATAGCTAAAAACGCGAAAGCACACCATGCGAACTCACACACATGCACGCGCGCGCACGCGCACACGCATACACGCACACACAGGCGATTTCATAATGAATATGGTATTGCTAAAAACGTGAAAACACCCCGAACTCAAATCCTCAAACTGCATAGCTGCGGCTCACCAGCCACAGAGCAAAGTTTATACAAGCAAACATAAATACCGCATTCTCGCCGTTCGTTTTATGTGAACTTCTGTGGTCTGTACAGTTGTTTTCATGCACTAATGGTTGCCTTCCTACTTACAGTGATAGTGTTTAGTAATTTTCACCATATGCTTCTTCTGAGTGGGCATTGCAAGATGTTGTAGGAAGTCTAATTTGCCAGTATATAGACAGCGAAATCGCACTGGTATGGCGAAAACCCGGAGACGCTATTCAGCTCTGACGACTTTCGTTCCAGCCTTTCAACATCAACATCGCAGTGTCACAGATACTGACACAAAGTAACAGAAAGCAAACGGCTTATCACCAGTAGCAGCGCTGTTGCACGACTACGCACCGCAAAACGAGCATAGCATGATCGTTGATGTCCAAGGTCCGAAAGTCAATTCACAATTGTTTAAACGTTTTGAAGCCACCAAAGAACATACAGAACATGGTGATCCCACCATGCGCCATTCATTTCTACTCTGAGCTGTCGTCTACATCTCATGCAACCGGAGAACTCCTCACCACTGGTGTCACTATTTGACAAAGCTCTCGTGGTTCCTCACGGCTAGGTGCTATGTCTATATCACGGAGCAAGGTCAATCATGTTCCACCGTCACAATAAAATTACATTGAACAGCGAAAGTAGCGAGCGCCGGGGGAAAATTCGCACTTTCGCTGCAAAGCTGCGGAAAGTCACGATGGTGGAGGACATTCCCATCAACCACGCCGCAATATTGCACTACCGACTGGAAAGAAGACAATATCCACTCCCACATCCAAAATCAAGCAAGGAAGAAGCCACCGCCCTATACGCAGACTACAAACGAATACATATATTCATGGAATCATCACGCACCGGACGCATCCCACAGAATTCTCCTACATATATGCCGATTTTGTGATGCACCAGACACCCTCCAGAACATGGTGTTGGTGTGCTTACACCGAGGGAACAAAAACAATCAAGATCAAGCTTCAGAACCGCTACGAGCCATCTAAGAAACATGGGTTAGCGGCACAGAGCCTGGAAGGTCAGCAAAGTCTGGTGGACCGGGCCCGGGCCGCGTCATCCGCCAACGCCTTTCTGGGCTGAGATAACTGCCCGCCTATAGGGAGAATAAAGAACACTTTGTCCCTGTTTTGCACAATATACGTTTATTCCTCTTCCTCCTTTTCCTCGCTGCTTGACACCGGCCGCTCCATGCCACCCACACAATAACAGTGACGTATCGCGTCGAGTGTATATGTACAATGTGTTCTAATAAATATCATTTCTTATTTTTATACCGTAAGAAAGAAATTCAGGGGAAGCACGCCTAAACTAATATACGTATTAAAAGCATAAAAGCATATGCTAAAATGGAACAATAATTAAGCGCACACCCTGTCACAACACGCTCGACGGTTGTACAAGCGCTCCGGTATACATGCAAGGAACTGGAGAATCGTTGCGTAATGCTACAACATAGCATGCATTGTCCCGTTTCATACTCATTTAACATTACTTCCCGCTCCCATGTTTAGGGTAGCAAGCCAGTTGAGCTAAACTGGTTAACCGCTCTGCCTTTCCTTCCTCACATTTTCCTTCCTTGCAATGTGTTTAGGAGCCTTATTATTCCATATTGCGTACGCGATAAGAAACTTGGTATATCAGGTGAGACCGGGAACGTTAAATAGCTACTGGTTTCTGCGGATTCGCGATATTGAAAAATATTTCCGCTTTACCAGTTCAGTTTCAGCGCAGCTATCAGTATGTGATTGTTAGCACAGACATCCGCCGGTTTAGTAGTTTTCTGTTGAAGCTAAAGCAGTTAAATGCCACCTTAACTCTAACCATATTCCATGACACGAACTTTCTTTTGCCCGTATTATGCCGGGCGACTGTTTGCGGGTTCGGCATTGTGGTAGTCCCTCAAAGGAGCGTGCAATAAAACAAGCACAATGAGTAGGAGGGGGAGGAAGAGAAGCGTTGCTCGCCGCAGGCAGACCTATAACCTTGCAAAAGCTACCGGCAATTGCTCCGCCCGAGCGCCACTTATCAAATGTAGTATAGTACCTCAAGCGCGTCACATTCCATTTATAGTACACAGCGTGTCCCAGCTAACTTTAGCCATATTTTAAAAATACGCGAATGCCACGTAGCTGTACAAAACCAAGGAAATGTTGTTTGCCGTCGCTTTTTTTTTCGTATCTTTTTCATTCCGCCTAATTGGATAATTATTCCTAAATAATTAATCAAGTTCTCAAATATTATAATTTGAGGAAAAAAATGGCAATGAGACAATTGTAGAGCGACATGAAAAACTCCCGACCTAGCTTTCTGTTGCTCAGTACGTGCTACATAAAAGTGTTTTTCCGAGCGTGTGAGAAGCCCGCGAATACACGTAAGGTTTCTCGAGCGGCCAGTCACGCGGCAATATTGAAAAAAAAATCGCACAATACCAATCTAAATGGTATAAAGATATTTAACAAATGAAGTACACACTTTATATAAAATATAATTTAATCATGACAACTAGTTATACAAAATGAAATTTTTAAGTTCATATTTGAATGCATGCAAAGATGATGACTTAAGAGCATGGGTAAGTCATTACAAAATTTAATCGCTGAGAAGGAGGAAGTCATTTTGCCATAATTCGTGTTGCATTTAGGTAATAGAAAGTTGAGATTATGAGCAAACCTAGTGCTATTGGTACTTGTGAGCAACCTAGAGTCTACGAATTGAAACGCGAGCTGCTTGTTAACTTAGAGTGATAAGTAAATAGTCTTAGTGGGGGACTCCGGAAATTTGGACCACCTGGGGTTCTTTAACGTGCACCTAAATCTAAGTACAGCGGGGTTTTCGCATTTCGCTCCCATCGAAATGCGGCCGCCGTGGCCGAGATTAGATCCCGCGACCTCACACTTAGCAGCCCAACACCATAACCACTAAGCAACCACGGCGCGTTACGGACAACTTTCTGTGGCAAATAAGGGAAAGCTACGGAGGCAAAGCGCGCACAAGTGAGAGCGCTTCTGAAAAGAGTCCCGTGTTTTCATCCACGTTAGTTTAAGCTGGGGAAGAGAAAACATTTTTATTCAGGTACCCTAAAGGCCCTTATGGGCATTACATAGGGGGGGGGGGGGGGGGGTTAACAACAGGAAATTTCAAACACAAATATAGAACACCGTGGTAAAGATCACCGAATACAACAAGAAAATATAAAAAGAAAAAAAAGGAAAGAGAATTGCATACATGATGAAAACAACAACAACAACAACACTCCGTACAAAGCATGTAGATACACTTACAATGCGTCAAAGGCATAAAATTCTGCTTTTACCCAACATGCGTAAAACTGCGCTTCAAATTACTAACAAATGAGTCATGATCACGTATAGAAGCAATTTCTTTTGGCAGCTTATTCCAGTGATGAATAGCTAGAAAGAGAGGTGATTGTCGCAGGAGATTCGTACGTTAACACCTTATTAACACCTTATTAACACCTTATTAACACCTTATTAACACCTATTAACACCTTATTAGCAACAGTTAAATAAGCCAAAACACACCACTGAATGTAAAAGTTTACTTGTTTGGCGGCTTTTCCCTTCCGCGTCTGGGCAAACTCGAAACCGTCGCACTTGAAGCTGCGTGGATTCAGCGTCTGTTCCGAGCAACCAAAAGCACTGTCAAACGCTGGCGGACTACTTGGCGCCGTAACACCTGTGCAGCAGACACGCGCCCGTAGCTTTCCCTTCATTGTCACAGAAAGTTGGTCGTCCGCCAGTATAAATAGGGTGGGGAAAATTTTGCCAATGCGGGCCCCGGTGTCCCTTACATTGCTATATTAACTGTAGTTGAAACTAACTGACCGCACACTCCACTGGATAAAACATGCCCTAAGTGTTCATTTCGAGTGACCGACGATGCTCTCCACTTAGTATTAATGTGATCTTGTCCAGCCTCACAAATGGTACGCTTCCGTCTTACTCTGCAATATGATCCTCGTTACGAAGTCGCCTCGCGCGCCACCTATATCACCGCTGGTTGCAGGATAACAGATACGACAAGACGCTCATTGAACTCATGCACAACACAGACCTCACAGCCGTACATATAGAACAGCATTGCATATGTCTAAGCCCTCGAGTGGGGTTCAGTTGTACGCTCTAAGCATTCTTAGACCATTAAGGGTTACTGGCTTCTTCCATGGCCAACGCCCTTACGTTTAAGGCTATGGAAAACACTATTGCTCATGTCGGCGAACTCAAACTAAACTTGTTACTAAACTAAACTAAACTAGTTGAAAGCCGTGCATTGATACTGACACCTTCGTGCACACCGAGCTATCTGACATGAGAGTATATAGCTGGCAGCGATCGCTATGAATATTTATTACGTCCTGCTTTTCGTGTTGTCAGTCGTAGCTATCATCACGTTTATTTGCCACAAAAAGCGCTACCCCCCTCGCCCCCCCCCCCCATCCCGGCTTTCTTCCAAATAAAAAAAAAACAAAGTTCAAAACTTCATTTGCGCCCATCAACGATCTGATTTTACACTGTAAGGATGAATGTGCTAGACATGGGACAAACGAAGTACTGCATCTATGTGCACTCATGAAGGTGTTAAAATCTTCAACTTTGTATTGTTTTCTGTCTGATTTGTGGAGCCCTCTATAGTTCTAGCCGATCACTGCTCTGCATATAAGCATAGAGCCGCATAATATATAATAAAGCGGGCACGTCCCCACTTGGCTCGCGATCCATAGATGCGTGCGTCAGCTATACGTTGGCAGAGCGGACACGCTTCGGGAAACCCGAACGGAAACGTGCGGAGACGAGCTTGAGCGCGTCGCTGCAGAGGAGTGATACAGAGGACTCCCCGGACCCTCTTGCGCGGGAAACAAAGCGCGCGCAAAACGCCCAATGATTAAGCGCGTTTTCGTCGGTGAAAGCGAGGCAGGGCAGTGCAGGACCGGTGCGGAACGAAAAATGCGGTCTCGCGTCACGATGAACGCAACAAAGCGTGCAAGCGTTGCTTACGATGGCTGGGCGGCCATGGCGTTCCGCTGCGAAGCACAAAGTTCGCGGGCTTAGTTCCCCCGAAACATCTTGGCCACGCTACAATGGCTGCAAAAAAATAATTTACCTAAATGATATATCCATAGGTACTTTGGCTTGAGTTTCTTCCTTACTTTCGTATACTCTGTGTCTTTAATTCATTCTCGATCGATTATTGCAGGGGGAAACAACATTGAACATGTGAAGGTAACATGCGTGATATATATATATATATATATATATATATATATATATATATATATAAGCTTTGTCGCGGGGAAGAAGAATATTGCGTCGCGGCATACCTCCTATCTCGCTCGCGATAACCGTCTAGTGAATAATTACTCGTGAACACAGGCACACACAAACACACGCACATTCAAGCGAGCAAGCACGCATATGTACACGCCCACATACAAACATAATAAAAGAAACAACACGTGCACACACAAACACAAACACACACACACGCGCACGCGCACGCACACACACACACACACACACACACAACAGCGGCCGCGCTCAAGCTCTCTATACAGAGCGCCTGCGCAACTTGGCGAGATATATACACAAAGTATCTCTCCCGCGAACATGACAAGTTTTATCGCGTTATCACGTTAACCCATGAGCGCGGCTAAACGATCGGTTGCTAAAGCACTGTTGGACAGTGCGCAGCTCCGCCAATGGTGAAGTTGTCGTTGCTCGAACACAAGAGCAACACTATATGGAGAGCGCATAAAATAGGCCAAGAGCGTATATGCTTTCCCGCGGACCGTCGCCACATCGCTCATTGGCCTTGCGTCGCCTCGAGCGCGCGTATTCCAGGGTGGCCCGATCGGGGGTGATCGATGCGAGATTTCCGCCTGGCACGGGTTCACACTGAGCCCCTGCTGCTGCTGTTGCTCCATAATGGGACAACGTGCAGAAACACAGGGCAAACATACATTGGACGTGTCATGATAGAATTCATAGCAGGCAATTGCGCTCAGGTGCTCACGACACACATACGGAGGCTGAAGCTTCTGTGTGGTCTTCTCTGAGGCTTTCACAGTAGCAGCTCACTTCAAAGGCAGTAAAGCGGTACGTATAATATTCATTTTTCGGCTTTTTAATGCGATATACAAAAATAGTAGACTGCAGATGTCGATATGGAGTGGTCGCGTGCGTTGCAGCGGCATCACGAATGGGAACCTTGCTGCACCGCCAGAGGAAACGACGAAATGCGTTCGATCAACAGTAGGAAATAATGGCGTGATGTCACATACGTCCGATTGTTCTCCTATTCGCCACTTTCACTGTGCTGCTGGATATAAGCGCACTGAGATAGCGCGAAGCTTTTCACCGTGCTGGCTGTGTACAACAATATGGTGGCCTCGAAGACGTCAGTACATAACCACCTATATAGGAGGTATGCACTGAGCTCGACCCGCGAGGCGGCTACAGTGTCGCTGGTGCAGCCGCGCCAAGTTGACGGTCGGGGAGCATCGAAAAAAAATGGCAGCGGTCTTACTCGCGCGAACACCTGATCCCTAGTCGCTGATATATAAGCAGGGCGTTTCAGTGTCTCGTGCACAGTGCTGTTCTACGTCTACGAACAGGTCTACGTACAATGTTTACGTATCCGGACAGACTACGCTTAGGCGTGGCCGTGCGTCAACTGAGCTTCGGTGTCGCGGTGAACTGTGCTATGTTCGGATGCAGGCAGTCACACAAGAACGAAACTCGGTGATAGGAATATGTTGTCCAGATTGGGTTCCTCTCGAAGAGCAGCGTTAATTGCTGACATATGGCGCTGCTCATGAGACGAACGCAGTGTCATGAGACGAACGCAGGAGTCAGCTAACGAAAGACATGAATAAAGGGAGGTTGTTGGAAGAAACCTTTGTCCTACAGGGGACATAAAACAGCCTGACAGCCGCCGTGGTTGTTTAGTGGCTATGCTCTTGGGCTGCTCAGCACGAGGTCGTGGGATCAAATACGGCGGCCGCATATAGATGGGGGCGAAATTCGGAAACACCCGTGGTACTTAGATTTAGGTGCATGTTAAAGAACCTCAGGTGGCCCAAATTACTCCGGAGTCCCTCACTACCGCGTGCCTCATAATCAAGTCGTGGTTCTGGCACGTAAAACCCCATAATTTAATTAAATAGCCGGACGATTATATTGATGGCGACGACGGTAATAAAGAAAATGATGATTATGAATGGCGGCCCGCGTAAATGTTTTTCCTTACTGCTGACATACAGAAGGCGAGTGAAACTTTTTTTTTTTTTTCGCAGTAACAGAACCGCAGTTCGCCAGAACGTTCAGCTTTGTAAGACGCGCGGGGCTTCACAGCGCGATCTCGAAGAAAAATTTGTCTTTCCATTAGCCCTACTAACACCTCAGCTTTCTCGGAAAAGTCGCGTGGTTTAGCCAGAAATGAAGCGGTGAAAGAATAAACGCCTTGAAATATTATTCACGTTAAGGTAATTACCTCGAGTTTAAGCGTGATCCTTAGTGTGGATATACGCTTATACTGCGTTAGGCTACGCGTTGTCTTTCTTGAATATTTAATAACGTAGCCAGGATTTCGTGCCCCGCTGCAACAGAACTTGTTCAATAGGTCTTCATTCAAGGCAAGAGCACACCCAACTCTCGTTTCTGCTCGCTATCTAGATGAGTTCGAATTGGCGGAGTGCGTAAGCGTACGCGGCAGCTGTGGACGTGTTGGGTGCAGCAGTCTTTTCGCACCGACATAAACAGGTGATAACAGCTACAAACCCTAAAACAAGACAAGCACACAAGCACATACTCATTCAAGCACACGCATACGCGCACGTAAAATAAATAAATAAAATTAACGCATACCTCGGGACGATATCGGGTAAAGATAAACAATGTGAAGCAAGCCGACTACGCAGAGTTTTGAAATCATTTTCGGTGGGTGTTACAACACTCTGCCGCATACGGCGGGCATATTTTGTACGAGGAGGCGCTACAACCGGAGGTTACCTACAGGCATCACGCAAATACCTGTAGTTAACTCATACCAACGTTTCATAATGATGCAATTCTATAGCTACCGTAATGTTCATCCTACTTCAAGAGAAATATAACGGCCAAACTAGATAATTGAGCAAATTATCTCGCAGTTTATGCATATGGCGCACAAGGAAATCCCTCGTAGTCTTCGTCCCACATTCCTCTACTACCGCCCCGCACCAGACTGACCATAGCACAAAAACTAAACAAGAAGAACGTTCAGGGCCCGCTGGCGTGAGTGATATATCCGATCATGCCAAGCACCACACAAAGTTCTCCCTCAATTCCCTTCAAACAACACGTGCGCACACAATACTTTTCTACCGTGAGCGCCCTTTCGACGTCTGAACCGCCGATCACCATGTGTTCTTCGTTCGCGGGACATTCGTATCAAGAGAAACGGCCACTCGTCCGAAGGAGACGGCACTCAGCGAGCCTCAAATAAGGCCCTCAAAGCGAATTTGTCCCGCGCAATGTTCGACGCCAGACAAGGAGTCTACACACGAATCTCGTCAGCGCGTCAGGGGGAAAGTTGGACAGGACAAGACTAAATCGTCAAGTGTACCAAAAAAAATAGTAATAAAAAAGAGAGAAAAGAGAACAAGACGCGGCACACCGAGGCTGCAGTTGGCTTATCGACTCGGCCGCATACACGCGTGGCAGTCGAAAGCCCATCGGCTCCAGAGAGTATAACGCGAATAGCGGGGCGCACAATACAAGGCGACCATGAATAGGAAAAAAGCTCAAGCGAGTGAGTGGTCCCTTACGAGAACGAGCACGGACGCGATGCATTATTGATCTTCGTGAAGCGCTCAAACGCCGGCTGTACGCGACGACCGGAGGGGTGGCCGCCATATATGCATGCGCGACCGGACGCTTCGAGAACGGAACTACTCATGAAATATTCCTCGCCAAGTCCGCGCTCGGGGAGATTTCCTTCGCTGCACTTTTCTCCCCATCTCTTCCAGCGTCTCCGCCCACTGCAGCTTCGGAAGATTCCCCCCACCCCCACCCCCACTTCCCTTTTTTTTTTCTTTCTTGCGCCCTAAAACTTGCCTCGGCTTGGCTTGGGCTTGTTTCAGTTTTATTTCGTAAGCCCGAGATCGGTCGTATTTCCAAACACAGAGCACCACGCGCACGGGCGTGATCTATACTCGGCTCGTGCGTTCGGCGGCTGTAATAGAGACGCGCCGACAACACAACCACGAGAAACAGTGGTCAGCGCACTAAGTGGGGGACTACATATAGGTCCTTCGGTGACACTTGCTGTACTACGGCGAGTGCGGGAAGTGCGTCAAGTTCGGAGGTATAAAAATAAAAGCTATCTCCGTTGCTCGCAGCCAAGTCTTCGAAGTATACATACATCGAACGGTGCGAAGAGAGAGAGATGGAAAACATCCTACAAGTTATTTTCATACTCGCCGTCGCGTCGACTTCGCATGATGCACACACTGCAGGCACGCCGAGAAAGGAGCACGCCAGGGTGAAGTAACGGGCCCCGATAATGCATCGCGCTTCATCGAACGACCGATTGATTTTCGCGTCAGCGCGAAGCAGGCGACCGATGACGAGGACGGAGAGAGACGGGAAACGACGAACACATGCACACAATCAGCCTCGTCAAAGGAACGGAGGAAGACAGATAAAAAAATAAGTACGAAAGACTGTCAATCTAAAGGACAGTGAAAATAAGAGACCGACAAGGCGGCATGTATGCATGCAGGCAAGTCCGGGCGCCGTGCGCACGCAGTCTATACTATATAGATGTGTGTTTGCCGACCGGTCGAAAAGCTGTCACATCGAGCGCGTTTTGCCATAGTGGTATAGTACGCGGTCCTCGTTGCGCTGGCGGGAGAGGGAGAAACTTGCCGACAGCCGATACTTTTTCTTCGATCGCGACGAGCGCCATTATGAAGACGTGTCGAACTGCAGCGGTGGTCAAGAAAGAAAGGCGCCCGATGAAAGCGAGGCATGGAGAGAAGAGGGACCGATGGAAGGAGATCGGCGAGCGTATACGCACATATACACAAAAGCGAAACCACCGGCCTCGCAAGTATGACGCCCCGAGTTCGATGCACCGAGTCCACTGAGGCGTCGTTAATGACGAGATTCGTAGTAACCGCGTACGAGCAACGGGGAACGAATCAACGAAGACTAAGTTACGAACCTCATCCTCCCCGGTGATCGTTTCGATCTCTATTTTGTTAATTTATTCAAGTACTATTTCCGACTGACAGCAAGTGTGGTTCCAACGCGTCCACTGGGCCACGGAATTGTGGTGCGGGAAAAACGCGAGCTGTGTACAGCCGCCAACGCTGTATATGCCTATATATGTATACATGAGGTACATGCGCGCGTGTGTTTGTGTGTGTGTGTACGTGTGTTTGGCGTGCCGTATGCCGTACCACCTGCGTTCTCGCTGTGTGTAACGGCGTGCCTGCCGCCGTTCACCGCGAGCTGAGGATGCAAGGTTGCGCGCGGGATTATTTAGGCCCACTCTATCATTTTCGCGGCGCCCGTGACTAGCGTGATGGAAGGTGCGCGGCGGAGCGGAGGGGCTGGTGCTGCGAAGAGAACCGTTGTTCGCTGTTCCACACGACCCGCATTTCGCGAAGCAGCAGGTTGTTGTTCCTGCCTGTGCGGTCACGTATACATCTTCCTCTTTCCGCGTTCACAGAGGACGTTTATGTGCGTTTTTTTTTTCTCAAACTACGCCGACATCTTAATTTTGACCGTGCGCCGCGGGACCCATATACAATGACGAACGTTTTACTTAGTTTCAACCGAGACGTAATTGACCGTGCTGCGTAGTATTGACCTAGATACGAATACCGGCTAGTTTTCGACTATTCAATCTGCCTATAAGGAATTGATCGCCGAGCTTTACGTTTGTGCAATATTTGTGCCGTATACCATATATCTGTTCAAAATTTTTCTACATCAATCAGCATATCCTGCTATAAAACTGAAAGCACCAGCCCAACCACGAGTCCACTGAACGCTTCCTTGGAAGCGGGCACTGCCCAATCATTCATGAGACTTATATCGTACCTGTCCTCATTATTGAAAAAAAGAAACTCAATTGGGCAATATACTGCTGCAAACGCAATGGGAAAATGTACCGTATAATTCCTGCTTCAAACAAGCCATTGTACTAAAATCTTGCTTGATTCATCAATTTCTTAACGCACTGCTAACGCGAGGGCGAATCAAAGTATTTGCCCTTCTTTTTTTTAAGCCAAATTACGGCTGTAAATACGAAGTAAACCAATGCATTCATAGCGGTGGACATTTCTTGGACCAACCCGACCTTATCTGCCGGTAGCTCCACGGCACGGCGCTGCTGTCAGTTGTTCAAGATGGCGGTTGTGCTTCACATGTCCACAGCGTACGAGCAACGAAGTGTGATTCGTTTTCTATGGAGCAAGGGACGAACGACTATCGAAATCCGCAGGGGAATACAGCCCACGTATGGGGAAAGGTGCCTATCTTTGAGAAGTGTGACGTGGTGGTGTTGTGAGTTCGGAAAAGGGCCGTGAAGCCACGACAGCGGTTCGACGGTGGGGCCACAGTCCTCCGGACGAATTCTACAACAGGAGGCATCTCAAGTTTAGTGCTGCGATGGGACAAGTGCCTGAACCGGTGTGAGAACTATGTGGAAAAATAGTGTAAGGTACGTAGAACAGTACATCCATTTAAAATTAGCGGTATGTACGTTATTTTGGCTTAAAAAATATGGGCAAATACTTTCTGATTCGCCCTCCTGGATCACGATTTTAAAGTATGAAGAAGAGTATATGTCAGCTGGCACTTAAGTCTAGTACTCTGGTACTTAATCTATTATACAAATCTTGTTGCGTAAAGCAGAGGCGGAAAACAAGAGCGACTTGGTCACGCCATCTGCAATCGCATGGAACAGTTCCAAGAACGGAGCAATCTGTCTTCTTTGGCAGCGCCTCGAACGTTGTCGCAGAGCCAACTTCGACTTCTGCTTCCACCTAATCAAGCTATTCAAGGGCCGTTTGTGGTTGACGATTCAATGTACTTAAAACGATTCGCTCTGGTTCAGGAAATGGATTCTCTGTTGTCGGAGTCTTTATGCCTTGCTGTGAGGGCAAGGACACCGTCAGTCGGAAACCTTTCACATTTGCTCCATATTAACAGTTGCAGTTACATTTCAATTTCAGGTTATTCGTAGCGAACGAACTGTACTTTAAACGTACGATTTGTTGTTGTCTTTTCCGGAAGACAACTTTTACGGTATTTGAGAGATACACGTTCATGTATATAGACGCGCCAGAGCCACTCTGAACACGTGAAGCGAAACGGAACGAAACGAGATCGCTGTTACATGGACGAACCTGCCCGGTGCAACAACATCGCCACCGCCATCGCTGCATGGGGGCCTGCACGCGTCGGAGCAGGAATATGACGAATGCTTCTGTGCGGCTCGCGCAGACGTTCGCGGACAACTTCATTATACGCTTTGCGCGAGCTTGGGAAGCAGGCTGCGAAGTGAGAAACGATCTGCCCGAGTTAATCTATCAGCGCGCTTCCAACCTTAGAAACAAAGGACGCCAGTTGGGATGCGAAAGAAAAAAAAAAAAAAGAAAGAAAAATGGAATCGCATCTGCCCGCACCGACCAGCGATACCTCCGCACAGGAAGTGCGCGCCACCTACGGGTGTTTTTTTCTTTCTTGTCTTTCGCGTGTAGTTGTTTTGGGGACGACGTGTGCGCACCTGCCAGCTATACGAGGTGGCTCGTTTTTAATAAAATTGTATTTCCGTCTTCCGGCGCGCTGCGAATACACATGCACCACCGTCGACTCAACGTATTCGCCTTCAAAAAACTAGCGAGGGGTCCTAAAGAAAAAATGAAGAGCGAGGAAAGAGCAGCGAGAAATCTCAAGAAACATAAGAGGAGAGGTAAAAAGAAAAGTTTGCGAGCAAACCTGTTGTTGCTCTGGTGCCCCGGGGCGAATGAAAACTCGTTACGGACACGGAAAGCTGAAGGGGAACGCGACGTGAATATATAGGATTTATGAGCAGTCTCCCCGAAGAAAAAAATGAGAGTGAGAGAGAGAGAGAGAGAGAGATGCGCGCGAACCACTGCGACTTGCTGCCATGCGGCGTAATTAATGGACGAGATTAGCAGCAGCAGCGGCGTCGGCAGCAGAAGCCACGAGTGTCGGGACGAATGCGTATGTGTTTGCGATGCGTTCACACATACTACCGTATTTATACGAATCTAGGTCTATAGGTTATTTCTTGTCCCAAAATGTGAGTTATGAAACCTCAAGGTGGGCTTGTAGTCGAAGGATTTCGTTATGGAAGTCGACGGAATCGGAATAAAATGATCTGCCGCTAACGCCAACACCAAAAGACACTACTGCAGCCATCGATATCCACTGCCGCAGCAGCACAGTACCACAGGGCACTGTAACGGTAAGCCATTTTGAAGCGAAAAGCTTCACTACGCTAGTCAACACCGCGCTTCGCGCGAGCCGACGTATGTCGGAATTGGCTCCGTAAGCGTGTCCGGAGTCGGCACAGGTGGCCACTGCCGCGCGCCATGCGTCATCGTTTGACGTTCGCCGCAGGCGTGTGTTTATCGCGGAGGCCGACCATATAACCGCTTGCCAGAGAATAGGCGTGCGCATTCAACATGGAAGGAGAAGAGAATGATACTACCGATACAGAGAGCTGTGTTTATGGCTGTACAGAAATCGCAAGATAATGTGCCCAACAATGATGAATAAAGAAGTTTGATAATCCTGCATAACTTATGGTATATATTATTGATAAGCAATTTGCATAACTACGCAAGGTACACCTGTAGCATAACCATAAGCTAACCAAAGAATCTCCATAAGTGAAACCGTAAGCACACCCACAGGCTAAATCATAAAGCATAACCATAAGCTAAACCATAAGCATCACCGAACCTTTTCACTTCGAGATATCCATGCTTAACCTTAGCTAAGCCCCAGCCAATTTTTTTTTACCGCTTTGAATGCGTGCAGTGCTCGGCATTTTTTTTTTCATAGTTCGTTGTATGCGAGACGCTGGAACCCAGCACGCGGCGTTAGTACTGTCGTGCCTGTACGGCATTTAATTTAATTTTTTAAATCATACAGAAACTTCAAAGACCGCCTGTGGCAGATAGAGCATTTGTAGTCGTTGAGCTGCATTACTCGAAGCGGCGGACATACTCTCTAAAAGATCGAAATGCATAATTAACTAAATAAAGAGAAATCACTAATTAACATTCTGATTATCTAAACTGGGGCACGTACTGAAATTCACGAGTTGTAGCCGGTGAGCTTGCAAGGCATATCCACTCGCAGGGAATACTGAGCATGTCACCGGTTTCCAGACGTTAATTCTCGAACTTTGCACCAAAGTACCACTGCCACCTTCAATATTCGCTTTGCATTGATATACGAGTACCTTACAAGCTCACGGACTACAACTCGTAATGTGCAGTACGTACTGTAAATTAATTATTTAAAGATTCAATTAGTACATTCTCTGGGCATACGAATTTAGGGGGCCCAGGAGGCCGGCTTAAAATCGAGGCTGACTTAGGTTCGAGTAAATACGGTATATGTATATGAAAGAAGCGAGGAAGAAGCCTCGCGGCAGTCGCGTACGTGAGCGCATTTGCTATAGATTTGAGGAACGGGTGAGAGTGTCGGGGAAAGCGGGAGGGGGAATTGCCGCGATGATAGGAAGTTGTGGTCGACGCTGCGTAGCGCATAGCTAGCAAGCCCTCCTGCAGAGAGCTGTCGGAGCACCTGCGAGGCAAAGTGGCGCGAATATGCGTTGAGCCCACATTAAATGCTTCCGCTAGCCGTGAGCGTGGCCGGGATGCCTGCCTGCCTCCTCCGCAAAGCCCTTAATGAGCGTCTACCTGCGAGTTTCTCCCGATAGCGACGCTTCGCCTCACGGCACCCCAATCTCTTATCTCCGTGCTCGGGAGCTCGCTGCAAGATTATGGGTTCATTTGTCGTGCTTCCTGTCTTAGTCGCCCTCGGACGCGATACTAAACGTTCGATTGATCAATAAAGCGTCGGCATCGATACAGATACTTTCCCATCAATTACGACCACTTTCGTCGGCTTGCAAATGCATCGACAACCTTTCTTTTTTTTAATTTAATGTTCCCCAGCATTTCGATATCGTACACCGCCCGTTTCTACGTAGGTTATACGCGCGTTAATATTCGCTGGACATCCCTAGATTATGTCTACGCTCTACTGAATACATGCAGATGATGCCAGAGTTTGCTCGTAATTTATTACCCACCTTCACAATTTCAGCCGTTCAGCCCCTGAAGCTACCAGCTACGATATGATAGCGTAGTCGCAGGAGCGTGTGT
The DNA here is from genome assembly GCF_023375885.2 of Dermacentor andersoni. Classification (NCBI taxonomy): domain Eukaryota; kingdom Metazoa; phylum Arthropoda; class Arachnida; order Ixodida; family Ixodidae; genus Dermacentor; species Dermacentor andersoni. The sequence continues at coordinate 79,066,851 of NC_092818.1, forward strand.
TAAGTAAATAATATATGGCTGTACATAATACAATCACGTCTTGCATGGTGCGTCTTTATGAAACAGCGAGAGCGGTTTAAATCAGTGACGCGAGCATCAATATCACTTGTTGAATTCAGAGGGCTGTGAAACGATCGACTGCGGAAGTCACGCGAAACCCTCCCTCCGTACAATAATGTGGCACATAGAGAGAGTGTTTTAAACGTAGACTCTGTATAGTTAGACGCAGCACGTGCGTGGAACAATGAATATTTTACAGAAGCCGCGAGAACAATACCCAGTAACAATCGAACACCAAACAGGCCATTCATCACTTTCTGGCCATGCACTAATATTTTTGTACTTCTAAAGCTATACATCATGTACTTCTCCCTTGTACAAGTCGCAATACGCACACTGTGCAGCTTGGAAGCGAAGTATATAGCAGGCTTTATCCGGCTCATGCCCGAAGACAGCCCACGGGACATAATCACTTTTCAAAGCGGTTCTTGCTAACGACTGTCATGTTGCGAACGCGAACACTGTGGCCCCAGGCGCACGTACCCAGTGCACATACCCTGTAAGCATACCCGGCAGCACATATCTTTTGACTGCACTACATTCGGGATCGGCCCAAGAAAATCACGGGATACCCTATGCACACAAGCTGGGTTGACTCTGAGAGGAATGCTTCGCATCATAGGTGAGCGCTTCTTCTATAGCTGGTGGTGAAGAAAGCTTGCGGGACGCGTTCGTTCTCCAAATTCCATCATCGTACTGTATAGCGCTCTTGCGTGATTCTAGTGTCAAGCACGTCATGTCTTGCGATTCAACGAGTCGTAATGTTGAATAGAAGCACCGCTTCCTCTGCAAGGTCCACCATTGTGGATGAGGTACGCGTTCGTCATTGAAATCTCAGCGAATCTCTTTGTCTTTTTTGTGCAAGCTATATATCTTACAAAGATATCGGCCCACGGTTGTAAATATTTTTTCCCTTGTTTTGTTTAAATGCAACAGTTAAATACAGTAGGTAGAATCTGTACGGAGAAAGCAATGGTGTCTCTCGCAAAAACCATTTCTTCTTTTTTCTTAAACGTGTAAATGAAGTTGTATACATATCGCGTGTTAGGTTGTTATTTCGACGTCCTAGATTTTCAAAACATCTCACGGTATTCGAAACGCCCTTCACGGGTGCGTTTTGTAACCCTTGACGACACAAAGGCCTGTAGAGCAGTACATCATGCTGCTATACGGGCAAGATGGTTACCACAGATTCTATATTACTGTTAGTTGCCAGCGCACAATCAAACGGCTCACGTGGAAAACGCATACACAACAAAGGTGTCAAGAAAAAAAAGGGGGAGGGGGCGGGGGGAGAGCGTTAGTGGTGTGTGCGTCTTCTCTTGGTCTATAATTTAATTTCGCGCTTGTAACATGAATCAAGAAGATCTCATTAGATGAGTGTCATATTTCACGGAGGCTGACAATAAGGCAACTATATGGCTTGATGGCACTGGTCTAAATCTCGCAACGACACCCACGTGCTCCGTTTTTTATGTTGTCTTTAGTCTAGAATTTCGTTATAGTAACGCTGCGTTATTCGTCATTTTGTTCCATTTGTACAAGCGTGCCCTCATATTTTTTTTTCTTTCTTCTATTGCCCTGCTTATCTACATTTTATCCACCCAGTCAGATCATGTATAGTTGTCCCCACCTTGGAAATGAAGTGCATTTGATGTGCTGTCATTTTCCTACCGAACATGTTTATCGCACAGTTTATGTAGGAACTGGTCCTCAAGCCGTGCTGACTGCGTTCTCTTCTATGACAGGGGGAAAACGGTGGGAGTGTGACCTTCCTTTTTGTGCGTATTGCAATATGATAATTAGTAATTGCAGCTATGTAAATCTGTTTTTTTTTTCTTTCCTTCTGTCGTCTTTTGTGTTTCTTTCACTTCTATGACCGCGTTTTTATGAACACATATTCAGCATTTATTCCCCTGTTGGGTTTTCGCTCTGTTAGGTTCTTTTCTCATCTGTCTCTACCAAGAGCACCATGTGGTGCTACGTACGAAATGCAGTACATCTTTTAGGCATGCCATATGTGCGAGCGCTGCTCTTGCTATCAACGTAATTGACTTTATCTCTCTCTTTCTTCTTTATCTTAGCGTGCAGATTGTCCAATGCCGTCAAATTACATAGGGGAGCCGCGTTTTGCCAAGCTGTTTCAAAGCAGCTCTTTTCCGACTCCCCCTTTCTCCCTTGAGATGAAATAAAGATTAACTTGACTTGTGCTGAAACACCTTCCATTCAGTTATATCGGGGATGATTGTTTTATGTAGCCTCTTCCGAGTTCATTTTGAAAAGGATTGTAGACAATGTACGTTATATGATGTCCAAGGGGTCGCGCGATGATGCGAATCCCGTGCCTTCTGGTTAATATATCTGCATTACGTGAATTTCCTATTTAGTTCTAGTCTGAAGGGCACGCACATGATGCTGAGTTTTCATTTAAACAGGGGTGTTTAAATAGCGAAAGTTTCGAATCGAATTCAATAAGAATATTGGAGCCTATTCCCCCCCCCCCCCCCACTATTGCATTGAAGTCGCCCATTACTACAGTATGCTGAGTTTGCACTGTTCTCATCGCTAATTCAACATCTTCATAAAACTGATCTACTTCATCGTCATCGTGACTGGATGATGGAGCGTAGGCTTGTACTACATTTACTCTACACCTCTTACTAAGTTATGCTAGGCATAACGTTAAGAGACAGAAAGAGAGAGGTATGGATCAAAGAGCAAATGGATATAGCCAATATTCTAACTGACATTAACTGATAAAAAAAAAACGGAGCTGGGCAGGTCATGTAATGCGCAGGTTAGATAACCGTTGGACCATTAGGGTTATAGAATGGGTACCATGAGAAGGGAAGCGCAGTGGAGGACGGCAGAAGACTAGGCGGGGCGATGAAATTAGGAAATTCGCGGGCGCTAGTTGGAATCGGTTGCGCAGGACAGGGGTAATTGGAGATCACAGGTAGAGGCCTTCGTCCTGCAGGGGACACAAAATAAGCTGATGATGATGATTATGATGATGGTGGTGATGATGATGATGATTCGAGAAGAACGACCTTCGAATATCGAATTAGATGCCGAATATTTTCAATATCTAAACAAAGTAATACATAGTTGTGCCACGGGATCCATTTGGAAACAAGATGCTTATTTGCGTTACCCAATGCATATCTAATACCTCTAACAAGTGGTCAACTGATAACCTCATAAATGAGAAACAAATAAAAGGTGATAGTACCTGACGCACCGTGACAATGACTGCAATGTATGAAAAGAATGGCGCATCACCAGACGCGTGTATATAGTGCTATAGTTAAAAGATCCAAGTACCATTCGTACTACAGCACCACATGTCGCTTTTTGAGGAAGCGAAACACATTGAGTTTGACCAAAAAGTAAATTTCATTGCGTAAATTGAGACAGCAAGTTTGTAAGCTGCCTACGAAGAGTCTTGTTCTCTATATGTCGACCGGAAACTACTGGCGGAAAGTGATAACCTCCACGCATTCTCCCGGGAGCTGGCTCGTCTGGCAACAACCGCTGTTCTCCCGAAGCAGAATCATATTTGGAACAGCCTTCACTTGAGCCAGCCTTTACCCCTGCAGAAAGACGGAATGAATATTCTACACCTTTGAATGTAGTGATTACCCGAATCGAACACGAATAGATGGCCCATAGCCAAGACCATTCGATTGGCAATCCAAATTCGGAATATTCGCAAGCTCCTACTTAAAAGTGTAAAATATGATAACCATTGCCTAAAATAACACAATTTAATATAACTTTTTTTCTTCGGCTATTTGGTTGATACCCGGTGAAACCACTGTAGCGCAAAAAAAAAAAAAAAAATTGCGAGGCCAGACGGCTGGCACGGGCACTAGAAAATTGCTACAGTATACGGATTATCCTCGCTGGAGATGTCAAGAAACTTCTAAGCTTGTTGTAAGGCTGATAACTTCTGGCGCAGGTTTTCCGAGAAGTGAGTGCTGTTGCATCAGTGGAGCAGGATGAACTGACTGGCTAGAATTGAACTATGGAGAACAAGAGAGAAAACAACAGGACAGAAAGGAAACGACAGCGCCTGGGACCACAGGACAAAAGGGAGGATCGTCGTGCCAGCTAGCCAGCCAGTTTACCCTGTTCCGAAATGAAACACAATTCTGACTCTCATCAAAAAATCTGCACCAGAATTTATCAGCTTTTCAACAAGCTTAGTGGTTTGTTGAAGACCTCCGGCGATGTTATTGCGCACGATCTTCCGCTTATTCATGTTGCGCCTATATGTGAGAACATAGCACACATCAAGTGCACAGCCCCATACACGGGTGTTCTCAAAGAATGGCGCGGCTTCTTTTGGCAGTTTAGCTTCAGCAAATCAATGGAGCTTCGTAACACATCTCTCCGGAGTTCAGCTGTCTTTTGGTAAAACATTTTTACGCCGATTAAGGGTGTTGGCTTGTCCGATGGGTAACAACCCAATCTTTATGGCTATGAAAATTCGGAACAGCGAGCTCTGACTAAACAAGCGATCCGAGAAGCGTAGTTGAAAACTGTGTAATAACTATGATCACCTTGGGTGTGGAGAAATATCTGACAAGAGAATTTAACAGCCGTGGTTTTGAAAGTTAAATGAAATTTTCCTGTCGTCTGTCGCAGCTATCACAATTTTTACTTGTCACAAAAAGTCGGCAAACCAGGAAACTTCATTTGTCTCTACACTCTAAGCCGAAAACGGGGAAAAGGGGACTAACGGCAGCCGTTGGACCTTTGGATCAACGGTTAATCCACCGTGCGTGCCGTGTGAAGAGGCGAAGTGTCGTGCGCAAATTTGTGGGACTAAATGTTCGTCCTTGCAAGGTAACGGTCGACTGTAGGGATCAACGGCACAATTTAGTCCTTTGACTTTAGTCCCTTTAGAGAGGGGGGCTCCGTGTCCCTCTCCTCCCTGCCTGGACGGGGTGGCAGCGGGTCATAAAACACTGTCGCTCTGCTGTCATCCCGCCCACACTAAGGTCAACAGGCTTTCGCCATTGGCTAACATTTTGGCGGGATTCGGGCCCTGCTTGCGTGCACTCCGGGTAAGCGCGCGCAAGTCGGGTCCCGGGGAGACCACATCGGGGCGTCTGAAGGTGCGTACGTGTTCCTCTCTGCCGGCGGCGGCCCCCTTTGTCCGCCGCCGGCCGATGGTTACTTCGACTCGTCGGGGTCCCGGCCTCGGCAGGCGCACGCGCACTCTTCCGTCGTCTCGATGTCCTGAGGCAGCGTCTGCCGATCGTGCCCCCGTCTGTTCGTCTGTCGTTTCTTTCTATTTCCCTTTTCTCTACTGTGGGGCGCGCGATGGCAGGCGCTCACCGAAGGATAGGCAACTTCTTACTGCTGGGGTTCTTTTTTCTTTGTTCCTCGTTTCTTTGTTCTCTCTCTGTCGCGGTGCGCCGATAGTGGCCACCGGCGACCATTCGGCCATGTTTTGTGTAACTAGCTTCAGATTCGGACGGGACGTTAAAATTGATGTTTGTATTGACTTCCACTTTAATAAATGTACTTTCTGGCTTCTCGAGAGCTTTGCCTAGGGTCTCCCTTGCTGCGCGCGCGGTCTCGCCTTCCCCCTAAGCTGGGGCCGGCGGGGCGCGTACGCGCGCAGCTGCGCGTCAGTACACGGAGCGGGCCGGAGCAGGCGCGGACGCGGTGCCCTGCACGCATGGCGCCTCGGAGTGCTCGAACCCGCGGTGGTCGTCCGGCGCGCGCGGAATCGGAGCGTGCGCGCCGTGAGCGTAGCGAGGAGACCACAAATTTTTCTTTTGTTCTTTCTGGAGGTGACGACATAATAGGTTTTGTGACCGCATGCGGCAATGAAAGTGACAAAAAAGAAAAGAAGAAAAAAGAACATTGTGCTTTGGAGGCGTCTGGGAGCTTGTCTGTGGTTTTGTCGACAGCGTCTCTTTCATGTGCGCCGCGGTGCTTTGGTGGTATATGGTGGCCGAGTCAATGGAAAATAGCAACAGAATAGGCAGAGGGCCAACTATAAAGTTTTTGTGGATGGCTCACACAGTCAAAACTTACACACTTATGGCTTGATGCACGGAATTGTTAATTCTGGGGCTTTTGCTATAATGACCTTTCATATTAACGAACAATTTATTGTAGTCCCCTGAAGTTTACTATATTAAGATTTCACTGTAGCATCATTTTCAGTATTCCTGAATAGCACTTTGGTTTGCCACCTAGCACCCTGCTGCTAAAGTGACACTCAACGAAGTAAATTAAATTCACTCAAGGTGCCCTAAGTTTGCCCATCTGACCAGGATATTAAAGAGACACTAATCCCCGAATGCAGAGATCTAACTTGGATCGGGCTTGGACTTGACTTGATGAAGTCGGCCCGAAGCAAAAGGCGGACTTCGAAACGCCCAAGTCGGCTTTCGGGTTTCATAGACGCTCAAGCTGACTTGCTTCGTCAAGTCAAGACTGTGCTTCAATACAAAAGCAGGTTGCTCGTCTGTGTTCGAGGTTAACAATAAATTTATTAGCGTAAGGCACGTTGTACAGCAAAAAAGTGTGTATCTTTCCAAATTTCCACCAGGGCATAAGTGCTGAAGTATAGTTTGCGTAAACTTATTCTATCTGGCTACGTCCGCCGCTGCGATGGGTAGTGTTGCTTGCGGAAAGCGCGCGTTCCCGGCGGATTTAAGTGGTCTTCAAGTTTCGGTGTTTTGGCGCGCTTTTTGAGTTGCAGGTTTCACCATCTTTTCAAGTCGCCGCTACACTTTTAGGCGACAGTGTATTTGAGTGCAAATCAATTTTATCGTCACATATATTTTGGTTTTAGTTTATCTTTAACTCAGAGGTCTTGTTGCATGTTTGTTGCCGTAGAGAAGCGAACGAAATGGTTGGTTCGTATGGTGGTCATTAAACGGCTTTTGTTCTCGATTGCCGCAAGGCGTTCATGCGCCGTCTGGGCCGGCAACCGGATACAAGAGGCCGAGACGAGGCATACGGTCGGTTTCTGAGGGAGCTCGCTCCCTTTTCGCCTATAGGCATTCCAGAAGGAAGGCGACGGCCCGTGTTCTGCTCGGGCTACGTGGCCCTTTGAAGAAAAAGCCAACCTATTCGAACGCACTAGGCCGGAGTCACAAACAAGAAAAAAACTGCAACATGTGCTGCGAACGAAGAGTACCGAGCGCCGTTGAGTCCCCTGCCCGGACCCATATGGGTGACAACACCCGATAAAAAACAAAATAAATAAATAAAATGACACGTGCAAACGATTTGTCTGCTTCGCATGGAGGGTTTGTCGAGAACAACGAGAGGGAGAGTGCGGCACCGTCGTAGACATCGCAAATTGGCAGTGCGTGTCGTCTGCTAGGAAAGTGTCGTCTGTTAGGAAAACAAGTTGTGGGGCTCGCGCGACGGCCGCGCGCCGCATTTGGTACGAAATTGCTGTTCTGTCAACAGGCTTTGACGCTGAAATGTCGCACTCACGTACGGTCTCCTCCCAAGAGAATGCACCGCAACGTAAGACGGCAGCCCGTTTTAAAGAAGACGAAAAGAGCCTGCCGACGACACTCCTGAACGGCTACAAGCATATTGTGGAATGCAAGAAAACTGGCGTCGCGTCGTTGACCAAGAAGAATCAGACATGGAAAGAAATAGCAAAATATTTGAATGCCAACCATAGGATTACGCGGCGCGATCACCTGCAACTGAAAAAAATGCTGGACCAACCTGAAGCAAAAGCGGAAAGAGGAAGCTGCGGAAGAAAAGGGAAAGCGCCACAAAACTGGTAAGCGCACATGTTCTGCATGACTGACTTATTTGGAATACTTTTTATTATGTGTAGTCACAGGAGATGAGAAAATACGCTCGCAATCGATCTTTCCGCGACTGCGGGAAGCGCACCAGCATCGGGCGCGGGTGCTTCGCGATGAGCAGAGTCACCTTTCCTACTGCGCGGCACACTGTTGACTGAGGAATGCGGACCGGACCTCCGGTGACTGTTTGAAACGTGCCAGCGCCGTAAAACATCACAGCCATCAGCAACTGCAGCATGGGAGGCACACAGTCGGTCCTCTATTGTCCCCGCTTACCCGGATAGGCAACGTAGCGAGAAGTCGCACGGCGTTCTTCGTGAATCTGTAGCGACCGAGGAATTGTTCGTCGTCGTACAGCTCCATCGAATTCCCTCGGTCACGTAGGGTAGGTCGCGGAATTTTCGGCAAGGGCTGCGCCTCTGAAAATGCTGTATCCATGGCGTAGCAAGCAAACTCGAAAGCAGCTAACCTCCGCGCGACGTCCGTTCGGGAGGCTGCCATGTTGGAATAACACACGAAGTCAGTTTCAAGCTAGCCCGGGAGCAGACTTCAAACTTGAGCGGACTTCGACGCAGCCAAGTCGTTCCCAAGTCGTCCTCAAGATCAAGCACGATTTACGACGCGCGGCGAAGCTGTCTTGAGACTGCCAGATGTCAAGTTCGAGCCAAGTTAGATCTCTGCATTCGGGGGTTAAGTGCTTCTAACTTATATTTGACTGTGACTGCTCCTGACTTAATTTCATTTTCATGATTTTACTCTGGCTATGACACGTTTCATCTGCTGTATACTTTGGAGTTGTTTTATTTTGTTTGAACTGCTGCATATATTCAGTCATTTTTTTTTATCTCCTGTATTTATATGTCATTACTGTATACCAAGGACTTGGCATTTGTATGCTAGTATTCCTTTTTTTGTTTTGTTAATTGTGGCTCAAGATGATGGTGGCAATATGTAATCAAAAATAAACATGGGTTACTGGAGTTCGATCATTGTTTTTGCTTGAAAAGCTATGGCAACCTGTAATCATTGAAAAAGTGATTTCGGTGCATGACTGAAAAGTATGATTTATTCCAAACACTATATTCAATCAGAAACACATTGTTTCGGATTGAATGTTAATCATTCCTGTTCGAACCGTTAGCCTTTAGAAGAACATTAAGGTGGTATAACCATTACCTTTATGGTGGGCAACATTTAATCTTGGGGGAACAACTGTTGGTTTAGTGGAAGTACTTGAAAGGAAGAACATTTCTCCGCAGAAGGGCGAACAGATAGTCTCTGGGCTAATTTAACCAGCCCAACCATTGGTCCTCCCTGGCTTAAAAGTTGCTCCTGCAGTTACTCCCTGTGGACTAACCTGAACAGACTAACCGTTGGTCCTCTAGGGACTAACTGGGAAGGACTAAAAGTTGCTCCTGCAGTTACTCCCTGTGGACTAACCATAACAGACTAACTAATGGTCCTCTAGGGACCAACTGGGAGGGACTAAAAGTTGCTCCTGCAGTTACTCCTGTAGACTAACTTTAACAGACTAACCGTTGATCCTCTAGGGACTAACTGGGAGGGTCTAAAAGTTGCCCTCACTTTTAGTCTGCAGTAGTTGCTCCCCCAGTTAGGCCGCTGCATTTGCTCCCGCAGTTAGTCCAAAATTGGTTCAAAATCTGTGGCAGGTCATTTAGTCCCCCAAGAGACTAACAGCCATACCCGTTTTAGTCCTTTTTGGCTTAGAGTGTACCTGTAAATGTGCAAAAATGTTTAGTGTGATATATGTAGACTTGCGGCTCTCACCCTCCTATTTCTCTCTTGGTAGTACAAGTGCGTTGGGTATATACAAGAGCGTGCCCGCCAGAGTGTGTTACGTTTGAATAAGAATTTATTGGATCCACTGAACATTTTTCTTTTTAGAATTTTGACACATTTTCTTCCAGGACCTACAGCAGCACGTGAGGTCAGTGATCATTCAGGGACTTCACCGCTTATTGAACCAGTCTTCTTTTTCTTCTTCTTCTTATGATCTCGTAAACGTACTCTGCTAAGGGTGACTTGGCATGGAAAATAAAGGAGGAGGATCGCCGCCATCTTAGCCGCCGCCACCTTAAGCACCATTAAGCAGGACGAACGACTGAGGCGCGTAAAAGCGCGAGGCGTTTCACGGCTTCTGTTAGGGAAACGTACTTGAGGTGGTGTACACAGCCAAAATAACCGAAAATGGCCAATAGGAAAGATGCAGCCAAGTATATATAAACTTTGCTCCGTTGTTCGTGTCAAGCATCCATCTTCTAAAGTACATTACGGCTCGATCGCTCTCCTCGCACCTAACCTAACCTAACGCACCAGTGTTCTGCGCCCGCCCTGGGCAACCAGTTTATATTTAACCACTAGTGCCACACCCTCCACCATGGCACCTTAACATTGTTGGCCATTTTCTTGCGAAAAGCACGTGTTCTCCCCCAAATGTATTAGCGAATGCAAGAAAAGATACCGTAGTATAAATGGCGGTAAAGATGGCTTAAATATGGCGGAAGAGAGAGGATAAAAAATGTAAAGGAACATAAACAGGGAGGCAATGCACGACTCGATGGAGCTGCCACCAGAAGACTTCCTATACCGCCCACCCCTTCGAAGCCATTGGCAATCATTTTCCAATCAAGACCAATTCGCGGAAACGCAACACGTTGTCCTAATGGCTCGACCGACGGCTAGGTGGTGAACAAAAAAAAAAGAACCAAGACAAAAAGAGCCAGGAGAAGACGTCGACAACAAGGTTCAAGAAGACCATCACGAGGACAGTCCCCCCCCCCCCCCCCTTTCCACAGCGACGAGCAACCGGTGATGAGAATCCAGGGCCCGCAGCTACGCCGTCTCCCGCCCCGTGGCTCGGCGCCGGTCGAGAACCCCAGCGCTCCAAGTGGCGGGCTCGTGCAGCGAAGGTGGCGTCGGTGGTGGGAGAAGGGGAGGCGGTTATATCATTCTCGCCTTGTTAACTCGGTTCCGGGCGGAAAGCAGCCCTTTAATTACAGTGATCGATCAGGGCTCGCCCGAGGAACGAAGGGAAGTCTCGATCGGCGACCGACGTTATACGCGACTCCGCGACGCCCCGAGCTCCCTGCGTCAGCAGCCTTAGCGCCAAAGTAGCCGGAAAGAATGGGTCCGACCGACACCCGCGCTGCAGCAGCCTGCTGCCGCCGTCGCCGCCTCCCCACGTGTGTCAGTGGCGGCGGACGGCGCCTCGTCGGGAACGCTCTCGCGGGAGGGCCTTTGCCGACGAAGGGCTCCTTCCATGGAGTCCGGTCCGAGCCTCTTTAACAGGAGCTGCTCTTGATGGATTCGGACCCATACATCACGCGGCAGTCGGCGCTGGAATGCCCTCCCAATGAAAAGGCTCCACTAGCTAGGCGAGCCAGCTCTTACAGATCGCCGTGACCCCTTGGAGGACACGAGCGCGACAACGACAGCGAAATAAAGCCCGGACGCTCTCTCTGACACGAACGTGCAGACACACACAAACAGACAGAGAGCTATAGATACGTGCGCGCACTTACACGTACCTTGATCGTATTATGTCGGCGGCCAGAAAATGTGATTGCGCGCGGCACCGTCGAGTCAGGAGGAGTGATTTCGGTCTTGTTCGTCGCTCTTTCGGTGAGCTTGTATTCTTCGCCGTATATACTCCGAAACTTCTGTGATCGAGCCTCTGTTTCCAAAGTGTCCTGCCACCCATCTAAGCTTTTCTTATGTTCCTTTTGTCCCCGACTTTTTCAGCATTGTTGTCGTCTCTCCGTGTTGCTGCTTGCGGAGTCATCGCAACAACAGCTGTTTCGTGCTGTCGCGTCGGATCACCACCAACAGACACCATCGGACATTTTGATGGCTCGGAGCTAAAAGCGTGGTGTTACGTTATGTTTTATTTTCCTTCTTTTTGTGTTTCATATTCTTTTCTTGTGTTTCCCGGCGAGCTTTCTTTTCACCGTTCATCGATTGGCCTCGAGGACGCTTCTGTCAACAACAGTTTTGAGAGCATCCTTCTTTGAGAGCGACCGTTGTTGGCAAGTGACGTTCAATATAACAAATTGCCGCGATGTGCGTTCGAGCAGAATGGAGCGGATGGCGAAAAAAAAAAAATCCATAAGGCAGACCTCGCTTTACGATTACCTCAGCAAGACGACAGCAAGTATCGAACAATTTCGGACGTTGTTAAACCTGCAGCCACATCCGCCATACACGCACACGAGACAAAGCGACCTTCTGTCAAGCCAAGCGAAGACAATGATTTGACATGTTTTGTCTGTATTTTTTTTCCTTTACCTGACTTATCGGTTAATCATTACTAACTGGACCTTCATGTGCTAAATCCTAAAGATACTCGATACAAGTTAAAAGTGTGGAGCTGGCGAGACTTGGCTTGCAACATCCACTGGGTCTCGAAGACTTGCAGTAACCTGAAATGACTATACGGCAACGACACCGCGACGGCTGGAATTACGTTTATACAGCTGCGGCTGGAACGACAGAACTTGGCCCATGGCCATGTACAAGTCTGTAATACCACATTGAAAAATGGCGGTTTTGTTTGTAATATTTAAGAACGGCTTCATCCGGATCAACGAAGATAAACACCGCGCGCATAGGCGCCGGGGCTTCGCGCGAGTGTCATGAATGCGTGGCTTCTGTTGTCAACTATGATTTATGGTCAGACGGGTCGCTCCGGGGCGGACGAGGATTTTGCACGGTCGAGGCGCGTTGCTTTTAATCTGTGACTGGTATAGCTATACAAGAAAAAAGGGCACTGAAAAAAATAAAAAAGAGCAATATTTAAAAAAAAAAGGACGCATAACTTGTTTGCTCCTCTTCCTATCTCATTCTTAGCACCGTCCCTGAGCAACTCTCTGGACTGCGGTTCTTTTTTGTACGGCGGAGGTACACATATGAAAGGCGGCGAACACGCATCTGCCATGTTCTCCTCTCGAAAAGAAGGTCTGAGAGAACTTTGTTTGCACTCGGGGCGAGCGTTCAGCGTGCTTGCGGGGAGCAAGTGTATATCGCGTGACTTGAAGAAATGTACGCGAGGACGACGAGCCCTCTGCGGGATGGTGTTTTTAGATGCAAATATATATGCACGTTGCTGCAGCAGAGAGCAAGCCTGTTGTATACATCTGCATGTATACGTGTACGGGCGTGCGAGAATTCGACAGCGCGCACGCCGATTTCTTAACCGGGACTAAACCTTATACGCAGGCCGGTATATAGGAGGTCTGCATATAGGTGTCGAAGCTATTCGAGTTTATTAATATCTTCAGGCAGGCTGAGAATGGTGCTTTTATAGCTTACGAAGAAAAACAACAACAACAACATGCGTGTGTACCTTCGGGGAACTCGGGCGTTCAAACAGTGCGCATAGACACATGCTATATGGGAGCCTCGCGGAGCTCGCACACTTTGCTGCACTCTTGAACCAGCGATGTCGCAGCCATGTCTAGGACAACATGAATTTCGCATGCTCTCTACGACGGCCGTGGAGAACAGTTAAATAATTCAGCGTCAGCAAAATGTGACTAGCTAAATGGGGAATTTTTATTACGACAAGCTACAAACATTTCAACCTCCAAATCTCTCAACGCGGTTAACTGAAAAAAAGAAAGAAACTATGTTAAAGAGCATACTCCGTTGCACTGCATGTGCTCCCGAGATCTGATCTGTACAGGGGCCGCCAAGGATTCAAGTGGAGCGCCTTATAGTTTATAAATGGCGAACTATATTCTATATATGGGACTTCCGCGAGAGATATATGTATATTCAGTGGTGAAACAGCTGTGCCATTTACGCCGAACTGCATGCAACGAGAGCACCCTTTCGCGCCATCCTGCGCCAAAACGCCACTTTATAGGAAAATTGGTCCGAACCAAGATTGACGGCAGCCTAACGTATCGACGGAGCATTTGCTTTGACTTGACTGATTTTCAGGCGCTTTGCTGCGTGCACAGACAGCGTTCCCTCTATCCCGCTTTCCTCTTTCTGTTCCCCCTTTCCCTTCCCCCGGTGTAGGGTAGCAAACCGGGCGCTCGTCTGGTGGACCTCCCTGCCTTTCCTCTCTTTGCTATCTCTCTCTCTCTGGTCCGAGCCTGCGCCAAAGCATGCATAGGAGTGAAGCCTTCCTTCCGTCGATGCTTCGCAGCTAGAAAAACTGAAAGAAAAACCAACAGCACGCTATCATCATCATCATAATCATCATCATCATCATCATAGGAGAACGCAGAGGGCCGTGCATAGAGTTTCTCACTATATAGTGAGGCTCTATGAGACCATCGGAGTCATCTGGTTCATCATTCGCGTTTTTTCTTTTTTTTTTTTGTCTCTGATGGACGTACAATGTAGTGCCGCTGTACCGTCTTGCTGGCGCTTTCTTTCGATGTTCATCGAACACGCGTGGTACCGCGGAGTTTGCCGAAGGAGGATGTCACATCCTGAAGGGTTAAAGGTGGGCGTTTTCGATGTCTATGGGTGATAGCTGGGCTTTGCAATATAGCCGTTGCGATCAGAATCGCCATGGTGCATAGTTAAGAATGGTATTAGCGAACGAGGCCGAAGTGGTACACGGCGAGAGCCGCCGTTCGTTGGTTGCCGCCATGTTCGTTGTCGCAAAACGTTTACGTCGAGTTTGGGTCGCTGCGCTATTTCGGTGAAATAGCGTCGACGACGCAAACGCAAAACCCTATTTGCGTCTCGCGCATGCGCAGTGGCGCTGACGCTTTCTTCTTTTTTTTTTTTTTTTTTTTCGGCCGCAAAATCTTAGCGTCCCCTATTCGAAAACTCCCCAATGTGCATGACATGACATTCATGAGTATATATTGCATGATGTCATGTTCCATGCAGGCACGCGTACTCGATCGGTCTTGCGGTGAGCTTCTGCCCACAAGCCGTGACTGTCGCACTGTGTTGCATCCTGAACGAAACAACACGCGTTTGTTGACGTTCTTTCTGTGGTGCCTTCTCTTCGCCCTATCAACGAACCTGGCTGTAGCACCCTTCGTGCATTGTGGTGTGGAGCGTCGCGTCCATTTCCTGACCGCGTTTGCAGGGTAAGCCTTGCGCAAACGCGTCTTCGCAATGTATCGTCTATATCAGTTAAAATTTGCATGGTATATCGTGAGCACATGTGCGCTGGACTCTACGCCAAAAGTGCTTCCTGTTGCACCAAATCGGCGTTTTGCCTGCGCCAGGACCTGTGCCGAAAGGTGAAATGGATGTTCCACCGCTGTATACACTGCGAAATCGTAACCCACGCGTTAGACTATACTGCACATCTGTGCATAACACGTGGGAAAGAATTATGTAGACCAAACGTGCACTTCGGAATGCATGTGAAGCAAAGCTCTCGAGACGCGGTTAAGTGCTGTAAAACTGTTGCCCTCCTGCAAAGCGCTTTGCGGCGCAGCGATTACGTGCCTGCCCGGCAAATCAGCAAGACGTGCAAACCCCCCCCCCCCCCCCCCCCCAGGCGACCCATGTGATCGACGCGACTGCAGATTACGCACGTCTCCTGGATCGCCGCCCACCTTTCAACACGTCATCTCCAGGATCAGCCCAGTTTACTAATTTGTCTCCAGGACCGGCCCATTTTACCCGGCAAGAAGCCGACCAAGCAGACGCGCCGAATACCGGGAGAGAAGGCGCAGGAAGCTTCGCTTTAATAACAGAATTATGTGCTTGAAGGCTTATATCTGTTGCGCTGGGGATATTTAGGTTCTGTTTGTCGCTTCATTGCGCAATTCTGCAGTAGGAGAGAGCCGGCCGCTGGCACATCTGCAGATGTGTACAGGTGCAGAGGGGGCTGCACATAACCACGATTCGTAACGCCGTTTAGTATTGTTTTTGGACTATTAGACACAGAACTACTGCCACATAGGTGGCAGTAGCAAATTTGATGAGGGATTGCGTATAAAAAGCTTCGCTTTAAAGCTACAAGCATTCAGCGTAGATTTAATAGCATTTCAAAATGACATATAACGTTACTCGGTGTATTTCTTACGCTACTGCAACGGAGAGTTCTCTGCAATAAAGTAGCACTGGCGCAGAATGAATAACGCGGGCGTCGTCAAAGTGAAACACCGACAGAGCCCATCGTGACACGAGGAGCTGGGGTACACTTACCAGCTTTGCGCATGCGCTCGAGTTGTCATCGAGGTGCTCCCCCAGAAAGACACTCGGGCCTGGTCAAGAGAAGCAACGAGAAGCTAGGAAACAACTGCACGCGCTATACAGAAGCACTTCGACTGACTTTCGCATGCGCAAGGGACAACAGCGACCACGCGTTTAGTTTCGAAGCCCAGGTTCGCGCCCTGAAATAGCCTTTATTGTATAAACCCGGCGTTGGTCAAGCTCGCTACAATTTCGTGAAACTTCGAGTGTGTGCATTTTGCCTCGCTGAGTGTCACTTGGGAGGCGGAGTGCTAGACGACAAAGCGAAGTGGGATCCCGTAATGATGACAATGACGAAAAGCCATGGGGCTTAATATGACTCAGCATCTCGAGTGTCAGGAACGGGTACTGTTTTATTGCGAAAAGAGAATGCTTACTTGCAAAAGCTTTTGCAACAACAAAACTAAACAAGAAAAAAAAAACAGAAATACTATTGTCTTTTAATATTTCGCACGCCTATTTGTTTTGAGCCAATACAAGCAAGGAAGATATCCGCAATCCAGACAGTCAAACTAGCGGACTCCGCGTCGGAGGACTTGACGGCCGCCGAAAATGAACGTTTCAAGCTCATTTTGATTTCACGGACATCACGGGGACGCTCGCAACATTTGAACTAGAAAAACGGTCGTCTTAGAATTAGTGCCGACTCTGCATTAGGTATTTCTTGATTTACTTTTGAAACACTGCTATTGAATCGAGGCTACACACCTAAGCGGTGCCGAAGTGAGTTCATCATGTATACACACTCGGCGGCAAGTGCACTCCGCAGCAACGTTGATTAGACCTTTCCGTGTGACAGCCTGTGAACAATACTGACGACGAAGTGCGCTGGCTCAAAGTGGCACTCAATTTGCCCGTTCGACTGCGGTATAAGATTTGGAGAGAGTTTATACGAAGGAAAACCACACAGGTCTAGCTGGCGCCCTCCGCTATATATACTCCGAAATGGTGAAATCGAAGGGCGAGCAAGAGTTGTGACGAATGGTGAGGGAACGGGGCACATGTCTATACGAATACACGGAGGTACGACCTTCCTGAAGGAGTGTGTTCTATTCCTGTGCAAAATACTGATCTCACACGGTGCCGAAGACGATGCGCGACATGCAGGAGCGCACTGCACAAAACGTGGCAAATACATGCGGCCCGGACCCCATCAAGCGCTGCAAGCGTGTGCTATTATCCCCCTACCCTTTCCCACCGTACAGGGTAGCCAACCGGAACTACCTCTGGACGACCTCCCTGCCTTTATGTGCACCCTTTCTCTGTCTCTCTGAAGGCCATACCTGTGAAGCATAATCCAAAACGTTACACTATATAGGAGGGCGAGAAAATTAAACTATATATATATAATAATAAATTTTAGTGATCAACCTACAGGAGGCCGATAGGGAAGCGGTTCCATGGCTTCTAAATTGCCGCTGGGTACATAAATGATGTTCAGCTCGCGTGACGCACTGATATATGAAGCAGACCAAGCAGACATGTGGCTACAAACGTGTCTCAGCTGATCACGTTGTCATGTCTCGTTGTAATTCGGTGCAGTAACACGCGCTCCGCCATTTCACCGCCCTGCGTCATGACAATGTTGTCTCATTCGCGTCACGTACGTCGTTTATGCAAATGAGGCCCGCCGCGCTTTGCTGGGTGCACACCATTGGTACCGAATGCGCTTGGGTTGGAAGAAGGATTTCGCACAACCGCACAAGTTCGCTGCTTATCTACACGTACATTAACACACACGCACTCACTCACCAACAGAGTTAGAGAAAGACAGAATACTGTTCATGGGTTTGCATCCTGGAAGGACTGACCCCAGATGTTCCAGGCACAGTAGTAAGATGTTGAGCTGTTTTAAATGTGCGCACCGTAATAGTGTTCAAGCGATTCGCGCAATTTTTCATCGCTGTTGCGTTGCAGACGCAATAACAGCTCTAATGAAGCAATTGCCACAACAACAACAACAACAACAAAATTGTTACCTAAATCGAGAACTTCAACAACGATAGAATGCCAGAGGTATAAGCCAAAACCCAGCACGTACTGAATCGTGAGAAAGCGGCAACTTACGCATACACAGAGAGGTATAGTATAACATACGCCGCTTGTCCCCAGGAGAAGGCTAACGACCCAAATCCTGTTAGACACGTCGACACGCCTGCGCAGTGGGCCCCGTACTGAGCCGTTCATTCTCATACTCCTACAAACGAGCAGGACTTGACTTCGACATGCTCGATGCGTCAAAGAAAGCCATAGTGACCCATCGTGTCCCATCACTGTGTGCACTGACAGCTTCCGCGGCGCACCAAAGCGTATACTCACGTGAAGACGTCTCCGTCGCTCCTGCAAGCCGGGGCCACGCGGGCGGTATCCCTAAACGGGCTAATCCCATTCGACACGCAGGACGTTGCAAACGACAGCGGGCGCACCGAACACGCCGCCGTCTTCGGAAACCCACGCTGTCGCGCACACGCACACACGCATCCGTCGGGTCTCGGAGCTCACCTGCATACCCACGCTGACGCGCCGCGAAGGGGCACCCTCGCTGGACGCAAACAACGGACGAACCCCGACGGCCGCCCTCCCTTTCGAGCAGGCGGGATCGCTTCTCGGACTCGGGCAAGTTCATTACGGCACCGCGGCTCGTTACCGCTAATTGGCCTCGTCGTTAAGCGTCCGGTCGCTAGTCTTGCCCGTCTTCGTCCGTGCGCGGAGCAGCCACTTCCCGCGGCCGCAGAGCCCGACCACGGACCGTCGCACGCACACCGCGGCAACCTTTTAGCGCCGAACTGTCGCTGCCTGCCGCGGCGGCGTTCCTTTCTTTACGTTCCTTCTTTTTCCCTTCGATTCTTTCTCCTTCGGTCACGGAGAAAATTTCGGGAGAAAAGCGGGTTCGCCGCAGGCCGGCCCGCCGACCGACCGCGGGAAGTAGCTGACCGGCGAGAAAAGAACCCGAGCTGCGTACGGGCTCGGAGAGGTCGACAGGTAAGAAAAATTGGCCCCGCGGGAAAAGAACACCGCTGTTTCCCTCATTTGGGACCGCGCCTCCAGTGAGGCAGGAAAGAATGAATGGCGCTGCGGGGAGCGCTTGACCACGCGGCTCGTTTCGCCTCTGCGGCACTGCAAGAACACGCGCGCACTTACGCACAACCACAGACGTTCTTCTGCTACGGCTTCCTTTTCTTTTTTCTTTTTTTTTCTTTTTCCAAGACGTCGGGGATCTCAGGTGGAGACAAGTTTCCGGGCACGTCTCCTTTCTCATTTTGCACTCTCTTGTCTCTTTATTATTTTATCTTTCTTGTTCCACGTAAGATATGCGGGAAAGGAAAAAGAAAGGGGGGGTAATGGGGGAAGAAAGAGGAAGCGAACGTACTGCAGCTTTTGCACATTACTACTGCCTGCATGGCCGTACGTGGACGAAGGTCCGTTGTTCCTCCCGCCGGCAACCCCGCCGGCAGCACGGGGCCGTTTTCGGAGCCGCAGTCCACAAAGGAGGCCAGAAATGCGAGGACATTACTCATCTTTTATAAGAGCTGCCAGTGCGAGTCTTTATCGCGGAGGTTCGCAGCCCTTTCGTTTCCTTTTATTACTTGTGACCCTATTTTTTTGCTGTTCATATCATACCGGCGTTTATGGGCCGCGGACAAGGAGAGCTTCGGGCACGGAGGGGTCTTGAAGCGCGCGGGAAGAAATCGGGGGCCTTTTGGTCAGGCCAGCGGTTCCCGACAAGCGCGCCTTTTAGCACGAAGGTGGTAAATTCTTGCTGTCGCTCGAAACCGCGCGGAAGTCCCTGCTGGGGACAGGGAAGTTGTTGACGTCGTTGTAGTTGTGCCTCGGTTTTCGCACGTGTAACGACTTGGGCGGATCACCAAAATAATTTGTCCATTTGAATATGAGTCTGGGGTTTTACGTGCCAAAACCACGATTTGATCATGAGGCACGCCGTCGTGGGGCACTGAGGGTTAACTTTGACCAACAGGGAATCTTTAGCATACCCCTAATGAGGGTGGTACACGGCCGTTTTTGCATTTCACCCCGGTCGAAATGCGGCCGCCGCGGCCGGGATTTGGTACCACGACCTCGTGCTTAGCAGCGCAACGCCATAGCCGCTAAGCCACAGCGGCAGGTAAAAAATTGGTCGATTGGAAGAAATGCAACTATGACAAATGTAAGGATAAAGGTAACAAATTGAATTCTCGAAAGGAAATAATGTTGACTTACCAACGAGGATTCGTTGGGACGCCTCATACATACATACATACATACATACATACATACATACATACATACATACATACATACATACATACATACATACATACATACATACATACATACATACATACATACATCATACATACATACATACATACAAACATACATACACATTATTTATTTATTTATTTATTTATTTATTTATTTATTTATTTATTAATACTGTCTACTCACAATGGGTCATTACAGGAGTGGAGCAAGTACAGAAAGAACATACAAGGTGTTACATTTCTTGGCAGGTAGGGGAACATCATACATCAATGTTGATTTTCTAGGTGCAAGAATATTCTGACAGATGAAAACTTTGAGAAAACAGCAGTTACTATGTATAGAAGATCAAGAAAGTGTGTGTTGTACACAAAGGCACTCAAAGTGGCATACAAAGGTGATGCATAGAAAGACATGCAAAGAGTGTCCAGACCCTAGCAAAAGTAACATGCGGCAGGGATCGGAACATTGCACTTCTATTACTGTCTTCATAGTTGAGCAAATATTCTAACGAATGAACGCTTTCTGGAAAACGCACTATAGAGCACTCATGAACAAATTATGGTCACAGGGGACAAATTATGTAAAATATGTGGACCTAACTTTTTCCAGAAATTCACCTATTGATGATAGTTGCACTATAGTGTCTGGTAGCCTGTTCCATTCATTTATAGCCCTAGGGAAAAAATTAAATTTAAAGGAATCAATAAAGGCAGAGGGAGGGGGAATGTACATACTGTGTCTGTGCCTAAAATATATGTCTGGTTGAATGATAAAGTAATCGTTTTTATTTACGCTAACGAGATCATGAATGACAAGAAAGAGAAATTTTTGTCTTTCGAGGGAAGTTCTAGATTCCAGAGAGCGTAGATTGGCAATATTGTTAAGTTCTGAGGGGGAGTCATGCCGCCGATACTTATAAAAAAAGCTTAAAGCGAGGCGTTGAATTTTATCAAGTTTAGATTTATTCGTTACCGTGTAAGGGCCCTATATTAATTTGGCGTACTCCAATATTGGTCTAATTAACGCTTTGTAGGCCAGAATTTTTATTTCAGAAGTTGCGCTGTGAATGCGCCTTCTTAAGGACTATAGTGCAGTGCGTGACTTGGTACACACGTCATCGTCGCAATAGTAACACCAAGGTGGCGGCTGTTCCGTAGTAATATTTATGAGCGGAAATCCTTGTTAAGGAAGTGTTCTCAATGGAGTATGTATGAAACAGAGGTTTCTTTTTTCTCGTAACCATCATGACAACAGTTTTTTTTTTGTGTGTTTAATACCATTTGCCATGTGTCACACCAGGTTTTAATCTTTTGCAAGTTTAATTTAAGAAGAGTCTGGTCATCGGGATTTTCTACCTTGTTATACAAGACACAATCGTCTACGAACAGCCGAATGGGTACTGTGATATTATTGGGCATATCATTAACGAAAATTAAAAAAAGGAGCGCACCCAAAACGCTACCCTGGGGTACACCGTACCCCTGAGGGATCAGAAAGACAGTTTTCAAGCACAACGTACTGTTCTCTGTTGGAGAGATAGGATGAAAACCATTTAGCGATCATCGGATTTTTGAAAATTTTATCAATCTTTAGGAGCAGTTTAGGGTGGGAACCGTTATCGAAGGCTTTGGAAAAGTCAAGGGATATTATGTCTACTTGTTTGCGTTCGTTCAAGGCACTTGCGAGATCATGTGTTAATTCAAAAACTGAGTTATTGTCGAGTGCTGCTTACGGAAACCATGTTGGCAGATATCTAGGATATTGAAATCAGAGAGGTATATGGATAATTGTTTGGAGACAATATGCTCTAGTATTTTGGCACATGTATACTAATTAATGAAACATGTCCATAGTTATTAACGTCCAACTTATTACCACTTTTGTGAATCGGAACAATTTTTCGCACACTTCCAAGCAGATGCATGGGAAGCAGCCAGTAGAAATTGAGAACTGATCGATAACTGTGAGGTATTTACCAGTCCATGCACTCTGCATATTTATACAAAAACTCATTAGGAATGTTATCGGGTCCTGGACTCTTTTGGCTATCGAAGTTCAATATGAGATTGAATACACCCTGTTCATTTATTTCAATGTCATTCATAGGGGGTTGATTGGGAACTTCGTCAAGATTAGGTGTGGAGCAATCATCTTTAGTATAAACTGTAGAAAAAAAAAACTATTAAGAGACTGAGATCTATCTAAAGCATTATCGTTACAGTCAGTGCGAGGCGAGGGGTTGACATATCTCCAGAAATTACTAGGGGTATTTTTGAGGAATAATACCAAGGTAGTGTTGAAGAAGTTAGTTTTTGAATGTTTAATAAATTGCTTCAATTCCTGGCTCGTATTCTTGATAACATTAGTGGAATGTGGGCTACCAGACTGTGCAAGCACCTGAAGCCTTCGCTTTAATCTTCTTTTTGCATGAATAATGTATCTGGTTATCCATGGATTTCTTTTTCTAGTGTTCTTAAGACGGTGCGGAACATAGCAATTTATGCAACGTTGAACCACGTTGGAAAAATGCTCCCAGAGTTTCTCAACGCTCTCACCAAAACGGTACATAGTAACGGAGTCTTCAAGTGATAAGGCAAGGTGATCTATTATGCATACATCATTAGCATCTTTAAAATTCGGAATCAACTTTCGCAAGCGGTCCTCCGAGATCCTTGCATCAAGGCTAAAGCATGTGATAACCATTTTGTGGTCAGACATTCCATCCTCAACCGAGCAACTAGAAAGATAGGGATGTAACGGCTCAGAAAGAAATACATCTACGATTTAGGAAATATCCGCACACACCCTAGTATGTTCCGAGACAATCTGGGGATAAATTAAAGCCGAAGGTCAAACTAAGCAGTTCTTCACAGGATCGGGGTTCAGATGAGCCACGATCCACTGTTACCCAATTGATTCCAGGTAAAGTCGCCAATC
The DNA here is from genome assembly GCF_023375885.2 of Dermacentor andersoni. Classification (NCBI taxonomy): domain Eukaryota; kingdom Metazoa; phylum Arthropoda; class Arachnida; order Ixodida; family Ixodidae; genus Dermacentor; species Dermacentor andersoni. The sequence continues at coordinate 79,090,109 of NC_092818.1, forward strand.
AAGCATATATTATCTGTGTGGCAAAAGCTTGCTTCCATAAATGCTCTAAGGTTTCCCATTATGCTGTCGGTTGAGCCAGGAGGTGTGTAAGATACACCAACGCAAAGTGAACGGTACACACACACACACACACACACACACACACACACACACACACACACACACACACACACACACACACACACACACACACACACACACACACACACACACACACACACACACACACACACACACACACACACACACACACACACACACACACACACACGCACGCACGCACGCACGCACGCACGCACGCACACACATATACATAAATACATACGTGCGTGCATGCGTTACCTCGTTTATATTTCCCAGTTCTTCGTTCTCGTCGTACATTTGTCCGCTTTGGAGTCCTGTACGTTTGTGACTATTTCAGGCTCTTCACAGTTGATATTTATTTATTTCTGCAGCCTGTTTGCATTTTCGTTATTGGAATTGTTCTCAATATCAATACCGTGTGTCGAGCAGCCGTTGGCAACTTATGTACCACGTAAGTGCGTTTAATTTGTTCTTCACCAAAGAAAGGAAAGAAAAAAGAAAGAAGAAAGAAAAGAAATTGAAGAACATACATGGCGAACTTCCCGAAGTTCAATCAGTGAACCATTTTCTTTTCCGTTTTATGTTGTTGCTCTCGAAAACGACTTCGCTGATCAACAAGTCTCTCCCGAAAACACGCGGATAGGCGCACGCACGCGCACACGCAGAAGCACACACACACATGTTTAAACCTCAACACGTACGTACGCAGCCACACAGCCATTTGCAACACGCGCATGTCGTTTTCGTTCTGACATTACCATCACGGCATGCGGCGCGTCCTGCTGGTCCAGTTTCGCGCTACTTAGCGTGTGGCTCCCCTACCGTCTCATCCGCCGGCGGGAAACTTATTTCACGCCAGCCCGTCCTAATGAACAGGAAAATTAGTCTAAGAAGTCGGCGAGAACGTTTCCTTCTTTCTTGCTTCTTCTTTTCTCTCTTTTTGATAACCCATTCCTAGAACGTCGATGAGGTTTTAAGTGCCGAGCCACTTGGCCACCAACCGCGCTGGCAAGCAACGGAACTGCCGCGCTTCCGCGGAAGCGTTTTTCCGCGCTACGCGCGCAACCAAAACCAGATGCGAAACGGTGCAGGTTCGCTCGGCACAAATCGCTCGGCAAGGCGCGAAACGAGCTTCCCCGCAGCGCAAGACCAGCCTTCGCAGGCTCGGTCTAGGAGCAGCGTTTTGATGCGTTTCAAGTGAAACTGATGCTTCAGTCATCCATCAGTCGAGAGAAAAAAAAATTTCACGCCAGCGCTTCCGAACGCTCCGCGGTTGGCGTTTCAAAGAGCGGCTGCAAGCTCGCCGCGAAGGAGAGAAACAAAGCCTACTCAAAGAGTGAGGAAAGCACTGACAGATCTTCGTCCTGTTACGTCTAGCTTTCTTTTTTTTTTCTCTCACTCAAGACGTTCCTTTCTTCAGGGCGCATCAATTCTTGTTTTCTCTTCCGATGGATATGTAAGTCCAGTGTTACGATTTGCACCGCCGCACATGTATGCATTACGGCCCTAACGGATAGCCCCTTCCATCCTCCCTTGAAGTCCTTACTTTGTTGTCCGTATTACATCACGATTGCGGATGATGCATGTACGTATACGCGGCGCGATTAGGGCCGAATCAATCATTGGTCTGAATAAACAATCACTCACTGCCGCGCGCAAACTGTGAAGGAGCTCCATAGAGCGGCCGCAGAACCGTGGAGTTAGAATGACATTGCTGATACATCACGCCGGCTTTATGTCGAAATATTTCACAACTCGCGGCCGTCTTGATTGAGGAGGTGCTGGAAGGCGGCGGGAGGAAAAAAGAAAAGCGCTCGCGCACGCGGAAAGTCGAAAATCTCGTCGACGCTCTTCTCTGAGCGGTATAGGAAAACGCTCTCGAGACGTTGGAGATGCGAACGGGGGAAAATCCCTGTATCACAATGTTTCGGCCTATCAAAAGAGATCGTGTTATCGCGCAGATGTCACCGTGGAGAGTATAAAAGCAACTTCACACGACTCGACATTGAAAATTTAGAGGAATATGCAAATGTGGCCTTCTGCACTCGGCAAGACAGATCGACAGGGTGAAAGGCAAGAAACCGGATTGGTGCGTCCAGAGGTAACGCTTCGTATACGGCACTTGTTTATTCTGATTCGTCAATGAGATACCACCAAGTGCTTGCGTCGCACGTTGTATACACCCTCGAAGCCTGTAAAGTAAACTGCGCCAATTAGTTTCTCGACTGTAGGAAAGCAGACGGCACGATACGGTTGCCTATACCTGTAGTTTGGTCGCGCACCATTTTTGGTCGTCTACACACAAGTGGGGCGTCAACGGACGACAAGAATCCTTGTCAGGTCCCTAGCGAAGACTATAGTCCCCGTGTCAAACGTTAGCTGCGGTGACATCCCTTGTTCGGTCAGTGTTGATAACTTTAGGCTTCCATCTTCCTGCTAGCCGCTGTTTTGTTTAAATGTGTGTGCGTCAGGGTATATAGTGTAGCGAAGCGAAGGGAACACTGGGAAATTCTATTCCTTATCGAGTTTTGTTCCTTTACACCGGCCACCATATTGTTGTCTTGTCGTTCCGCAGGAAACGCCCGTCCGCAACAGTGATTTGTGGATGAGTATAACGTTAATAACCACCGCCGCGATATCGAGTTCACTAATGCGTTCAAATGCACTGGCCTGCAGTTCAATCTCCGTCTGTTCGCAATAGTAAGTTGACTACCGGACTGCTATAACATACTTATGTAGTGCCACACGGGCTGCTGAAACAAACGTAGCCGGGCATCATGCATGGCTGTTGAGGAGCAAGTTAGGCGCTCAGCTGTCCGTCGTGAAGGTCCATGTCAGGCCAGAAAAAAAAATAGACAGGGAGAGTACATTTATTCTTCATTCTTCTTACCTGTTGCTGCACGCATTTTCACAGCTGTCCATCGCGGTCAGCAAAACGTTCGAACGCCGGCCAACGCAATGGGGCCTTGTACCCTAACTGTTCTTTGAATTTCTTGATTTCCTTCATTTCCTCAGCGGGTTAGCCGAAAGTGGACGTGGAGGAGCCCGAATGGTGAGACTAGAAATGAAATCGACTTTATACTCTGCGCGAACCCTGGCATCATACAAGGTGTAGACGTGCTCGGCAAGGTGCGCTGCAGTGACCATAGGATGGTAAGAACTCGAATTAGCCTTGACTTGAGGAGGGAACGGAAGAAACTGGTACATAAGAAACCAATCAGTGAGTTAGCGGTAAGAGGGAAACTAGAGGAATTCCAGATCAAGCTACAGAACAGGTATTCGGCTTTAACCCAGGAAGAGGACCATAGTGTTGAAGCAATGAACGACAATCTTATGGGCATCATTAAGGAGTGCGCAATAGAAGTCGGTGGTAACGCCGTTAAACAGGAAACCAGTAAGCTATCGCAGGAGACGAAAGATCTGATCAAGAAACGCCAATGTATGAAAGCCGCTAACCCTACAGCTAGAATAGAACTGACAGAACTTTGTAAGTTAATCAACAAGCGTAAGACAGCGGACATAAGGAACTATAATATGGATAGAATTGAACAGGCTCTCAGGAACGGAGGAAGCCTAAAAGCAGTAAAGAAGAAACTAGGAATAGGCAAGAATCAGATGTGTGCGTTAAGAGACAAAGCCGGCAATATCGTTACTAATATGGATGAGATAGTTCAAGTGGCTGAAGAGTTTTATAGAGATTTATACAGTACCAGTAACACCCACGACGATAAGGTGAGAGAGAATAGTCTAGAGGAACTTGAAATCCCACAAGTAACACCGGAAGAGGTAAAGAACGCCTTGGGAGCTATGCAAAGGGGGAAGGCAGCTGGGGAAGATCAGGTAACAGCAGATTTGTTGAAGGATGGTGGGAACACTGTCCTAGAAAGGTTGGCCGCCCTATATACACAATGCCTCATGACCTCGAACGTACCGGAATCTTGGAAGAACGCTAACATAATCCTAATCCATAAGAAAGGGGACGCCAAAGACTTGAAAAATTATAGACCGATCAGCTTACTGTCCGTTGCCTACAAAGTATTTACTAAGGTATTCGCAAATAGAATCAGGAATACCTTAGACTTCTGTCAACCAAAGGACCAGGCAGGATTCTGTAAAGGCTACTCAACAATAGACCATATTCACACTATCAATCAGGTGATAGAGAAATGTGCGGAATATAACCAACCCTTATATATAGCCTTCATTGATTACGAAAAAGCATTTGATTCAGTCGAAACCTCAGCAGTCATGGAGGCACTACGGAATCAGGGTGTAGATGAGCCATATGTAATGATACTGGAAGCTATCTATAGCGGTTCCACAGCCACCGTAATCCTCCACAAAAAAAGCAACAAAATCCCAATAAAGAAAGGCGTCAGACAGGGAGATACGATATCTCCAATGCTATTCACAGCGTGTTTACAGGAGGTATTCAGAGACCTGGAGTGGGAAGAATTGGGGATAAAAGTTGATGGAGAACACCTTAGCAACTTGCGATTCGCTGATGATATTGCCTTGCTTAGTAACTCAGGAGACCAATTGCAATGCATGCTCACTGACCTGGAGAGGCAAAGCAGAAGGGTGGGTCTGAAAATTAATCTACAGAAAACTAAAGTTATGTTTAACAGCCTCGGAAGAGAACAGCAGTTTACGATAGGTAGCGAGGCACTGGAAGTGGTAAGGGAATACATCTACTTAGGGCAGGTAGGGACCACGGATCCGGATCATGAGGCTGAAATAACCAGAAGAATAAGAATGGGCTGGGGTGCGTTTGGCAGGCATTCTCAAATCATGAACAGCAGGTTGCCACTATCCCTCAAGAGGAAAGTGTATAACAGCTGTGTCTTACCAGTACTCACCTACGGGGCAGAAACCTGGAGGCTTACGAAAAGGGTTCTGCTGAAATTGAGGACGACGCAACGAGCCATGGAAAGAAGAATGATAGGTGTAACGTTAAGGGATAAGAAAAGAGCAGATTGGGTGAGGGAACAAACGCGGGTAAATGACATCTTAGTTGAAATCAAGAAAAAGAAATGGGCATGGGCCGGACATGTAATGAGGAGGAAAGATAACCGATGGTCATTAAAGGTTACGGACTGGATTCCAAGGGAAGGAAAGCGTAGTAGGGGGCGGCAGAAAGTTAGGTGGGCGGATGACATTAAGACGTTTGCAGGGACAACATGGCCACAATTAGTACATGACCGGGGTAGTTGGAGAAGTATGGGAGAGGCCTTTGCCCTTCAGTGGGCGTAACTAGGCTGATGATGATGATGATGACTCATCATCATCATCATCATGTGTGCCACTGAGTGTGTGCCCATTCTTGTCTTGTCATCCAGAATGACGATGTGCCACTGTGGCACAAAAAGTACGTAATCCTTAAATTCAACAAGATGCGTGTCGTGCTTCCAATACGTGCATGCGCCTTCAATTAGCATTCTTTGCTCGACATGCGTCATGCATGCATCGTCTTAGCCCTCCTGACATCGCTGCGTAGACCTATCACGCTGAACTACGGCCCGAATTGGCGTTTGCACTTCGGCATAGCCTGTGAATGCTAACCACCTGCGGTTGTTCAACGTGAATCCGAATCTACGTACGCGAGCGAGCGTGTTTTGCAGTTACTCCCCTCTCCACCACCACCCCCACCCCTTCGAAAAACGGGTCGCCGCGGGCAGGATCGACTCATGCGACCTCGAACTCAGTAGCCCAACGCCATATATGTCACTATAAGCTGAGGTGGCGGGTCTGGTTTAATTACACACCACTCGACTGGAGCTTGGCTTCAGATGGATTCGAACCTGTGCGTTAGATCAGCATATTTTTTTTTCTTTTTGTCCTATACAGCTTCCGTTTTGCAGCCGGATGCGCTGCATGCGCGAGGCCAGCTTTGCGTGGTCGTCAAAACGTGCAATCGGCGCTTGCGACGGCAGGAAAACGGGTTGAGGCTTGCTGCAGTCTTTGTGTTTCATGAAGATGGGAGGATTTCCACATGTGGCTTCGGGATTCAGAAGTAAACACTGCTCTACAATGTTTTCATTTGGCTTGTGGCAAGTCTCTGCAGGTTGGACTGCTCGCAATGCTCGAGGAGCATTGTGACCGCCTGATTTCAAAAAATAAAATAAAATGAAAGAATGTTTACATGAACTGTATCGCGTTTTCTGAGAAGTAGCGTTTGACAGCATATTTCTGAGCGCTTGTGCAGTTCCACTTTGTGTAGCTCTTTGTTCATTGCATTTCATCGGTACTTGTAGCTGTGACATTAGTCGCGGTATGCGAACAAGAGGGAGATTCAGCGCAGCAAAGGTAAAGCATGCAACTAACATATATTGAGCTACACGCCTCTGCTAGCAGTTCTCATTTGATTAAGTATTATTCATAAGCTAAACTGTCGAGCAAGGTGGTGCAACTTCTATGATACTTTAAAATTTGTGGCGACCTTTATTTCAACGGGTGTATTATTCAATGTCACTGCGCCAATAAATTCAGTGGCTCTCTCATTGTATATGTTTTCCCCTTACTTTTCCCCCTGTGCAGGGTAGCAAACCCCAAACCTCGTTGCCCTTCCCACCATATTTCTCTCTCTCACTCACTTTGATGTCTTGGACCATTAAAGTTACAGTTTAATGCGTGCCTGGTGTTGCGATTAGATAAAAAGAAATATGGAGATTGTGTTTGGGAAGTAACGGTCGGTAACGTTAACTGTAATGAAGAAATTTTGTAGTCACACGAGAATGTTAATCACATTATCTCATTAAGCAGGAAATCATTTGGTCTTGAAATGGTGAAGATGCAAATATTCGCACAGAGCGTCTTTTAAGTCTACTCAGTGGTTCTATGTATGTTCTGTAAGTTCGTCCCCAGATTTCAACGCAGTAACAAATGGGGCTATGATGGCACAGTGACTAAATGAGCACAGTATGTTTTTTTTTTTTTTTTTTGATATATCGCGGTGCAAGAGGGGTGTCGAGATCGAGATGGACAGATGAGAGTGATGCACTAGCGAGTCTCCTGAACATACTCGGAATACGGCCGCTGGATTGAGGGGCTGCCGCAAGGAAGGGTTGCCGCAAGGAGGTGTTGTCGGCGGCGTTTCTTGTGCGTGCTCATATTTCAACTGACCGCTTAACTGAATGTTATACATGTACCTGAAACATCTTTCGTTGTTAACGAGGAGAATTACGCGTGAGAAATTTCCTTCGTTTAAAGCCGGTCATAATAACGTAGGGCGCCCGCAGTAACAAGACAGGCTATGTCGCCTCATTTCTCTCTACCCTTCTCAAGTCGTTAACCGCACGGCAAGACGGCCTCTTAAACAAGCGTGCATGGTGATTCTTTAGCCCTCTTTAAGTCCCCTCTTGATGGGACACGCTGTCTCATCAGCGCTGGCTCTTCAGTATGCACCGCGGCTCCGAAACAGGGAAAGAAGGCGGAGATTGGGAGAGAGAGAGAGAGGAGGAAGGGGTTCTTCATGAACGGCCACCCTCGCACAACCAAGGGCGTCAAGTGGCGGTGCGCGCTGGAATTCCCGCCGGCTAATCTACTCTGACGGGAGCTTCATTAATTTGCGGTGCCGACAGATTTACCCGGCGCTCTTTATTTAAGCTCATCGCGTTGCTCTGACACTCCGCTCAACCCCCCCCCCCCCCTCCCCAACCCCCTTCGTCCTCTTCCTCATTTTCTATGCTGGCGCCCATTTGCGCCCGTTGAACCCTTTCGGCCCGTTCCTCATCTTCCAAGTATACCGCGCTTTCGCCGTTAATCCTTCTTGCAGGCAGCAGCCTCTCTCCCCCTTATCTGCGCTGCTGTTCCGCTTCGCTGGCCCATATAGCGCGCTTCAACGCGAGATCTGTCATGGATGAAGCGGCTCGGTTAATTTGCCGTCTTTATGACTGCGACTTTCGGCTTAATGGCAGGCTCACATTTTTATCGATCAGGTGCGTATACACGACGTAGTATTGACGTGCGCGTGTGAATGAAAAAAAAATCCTTCTTTTCTGGTTCGACTATAGCGTCGCGCTCAGCCGTCTTCAATAGACCGCTCTATCATAGCGTATGCAAGCAAACTGAGTTAGAGGCCTGGCGTATAACGTAAATGAATAATAGCGTTGCCTTCGCTGCGCGATTCTCCGTGCGTTGCAGGGTGACAGTGGTTCAAGTATGCTGTATGCTAACGTATACGTTACTTGGGGAGCTTAACTGACAGTCGACGTCAAAGATAAACGGGGTGCAGGATCTCGGAGAAGTCTGAGTATTTCCGCATGCCCCGGTATACGCAGCCTGGAATTTGTATCTGCGGCCTGCGTATTTGCATACGCGACCAACACAATGTCGGGCTGTTTTAGTGGCTGCAGGCAAACATGCCGCCAGTAATACCGCGATATCTGCGCCCCGTAAAGTGACGGGAAGCCAGCCTTACTCAGCGATTTGCGTCTCTCCGGAATTCTACAGAAACAAGCGTGACCACAGCCTGATCAACCCATTTCGTCCGCTCAGCGCTGCTGACATTCCATATTCAACTGCAAACCCTGTGTTGTTACGCCTTCGCGAAACCGAGCTATATACTAGAACACCGTAGTCTATAGTCGAGCTGCGGCGTGTGCGGCAGGTCACATGCACGAACAGCACCGCGGCATGCATTGGCTGACGGACGCCAGTTTCGATTCGCGTCTTTTAATGCAGGTCATGTAAAGCCACCTTTTCTGTTCACTGTAGCCAATTCGCCCTTTACCACGGCTGCTGCAGTGTTACCTGCCTTGCTTTGTCATTCGAATTTTCCCTGGCCGCTTTCACGCTGTTTGTGAACGCTTTCTTCTTTCCTTTCCTTTTCTTTCCTTTTTTTTTTACATCTACGGTAATGTCGGAGCTTTGCGCAGTCTGCGACGAACCACTTTCAGAGGATGCGTGATGCGATATATGCGGTATACTCGCAATGCCGAAGTCGCTGTACCACCAAATTAGGCAAGTGATTTGCACTGCAATATCAGTTTCACTCGTGAAAGTGAATAGGCGTGCAAATCGGTCACTGACTCACATCCTTACACCATTCTTTTGTGTGTGTGTGCATGGGTGTGATTTCTAGACCAGTTTACATGCTTATTCACTTTTAAGGGTGCAACTGATATTACAGTATGGCTGCTCGCTCTCCACCTTTAAAGTTGAATGCAACAAAGCCCGTCCGTCGTGGCTATGCGCATGCCTGCTGTGTTGCGCAGCGGCATCGGAGGGCAGCGAAAAGGCGAGCGCGACTTCCGATTTCACCACATTGTTTGGCAAACGCAAGTTGCAGGTCTGGTGCGCCCGCTGATTCAGCATCACATGCGCGAGAAGTGCAGAAGGGAGATTATAATTATGAGATAAAAACTGAGAGTTAAGCCTGAACTGCTATGTTCTAGCGCGCACCTTGCGCAAGCTATAGAGGAGAAAAGATGAAAGTGCGGATAGTAGGAAAGCCGGGACGAAATAGTCAGCCGAGAAGTAACACGAGAGAACGAGATCCGAAACCTGGAAAGACGAGCCACGGAGCAGCTCGAAGGCAGTCATGGAAAGAGAGAGAGAGAGAGAGAGAGAGAGATTACTCATCATCTAAACGTGACTGTTGGCGGTCTTGAGTGGCGGAGCAGAAAGCTGAATTTAGAAGTGCACGACATACCGTTATCAGATGTATAAAACCCGCTTGCTAAGTTAAACAACATGAACGGGTTCGGCGAAAATTCCACATCTGACACTACACAACGCTGACATCGTATACTATAACGAGGCTACAAGCTACGCCGTCTCACCATGGCCGCGACAAACTGCTAACTCGGGCGCGGTAAAATTACTGTGTTCGCAGCTTCCCGTGCCGATCTCATCTCTTGGATCTTGACTAACTTTATCAGCCATTCAGTGTCCCGCCGCCAGGGCGCTGCAAGCCTCTGCTTTTCGACGATGGTCAGCGGTGGACGCGAGTGGACATAGACATTGTTTCGGTGTGCTTGCTGAGGAGAGACGACGGCATCCTTAGGATTGGTTGTAGTGCACATATGTCTGAGCCTACTGGTTTCTACTGGTGCCTACTAATCGCATTTGAGTGTTCATTTATCTACCGTTGCTGTATTGGACAGTGTAAGGTGTTAAGATGTCTCCGCTTTAATTCCGGACCAAGCGTATAAAGAGAAATAAAAACATATAAGGCAAATATTTAGCTCGTTTATCTGAGCAGTGTGGCGTTTTCATATAATATTTTCTTACGCATTCAGCTTCATTTTATCTTTACAAAACGTCTCAAAAAATGCCGTTTAAACTCTGTCTTACGTAAAAAAAAAAAGAAAGAGAACGTTAACGTCAGCTACTATTTGTACACATGGGACCGGCGAGATGGTTTCTCTCGTTACCAACTACAACCACTTTGAGGAGTGATTGATTCATTGATTGATTGACAGAACAATCTATTTTGTTGGGTTTGCTTGTTGCATTTAAAAGAAAAATGTTAATGTCTACCGATTGCACGAAGCAGATTTGCAATTTTGGTGGACAACAACTGCTGAGCATTGCAAAATTAAAACATGAAGTCAAGCATAAAGTTTACAAATACGGAACAGAGTAAGCACAATATCGCGATTCTGTTAAGCGCACCGATTCCTTCTCGTTGTTGGGTTCATACTTTCTGCAGTGGAAAAGACGCGAAAACAAGTGAACAAAGCGCAGGACGTTCTTTTCTGTCCAGTTGTCTGTTTACGTGTTTTCGCGTTTGTTTGTTTCTTTCACTGCAAGAATCTTGCACCTCCTGAGATCCACTCTGAAATATACGACTATAATTTCTTAGCGAGACTTTCTCAACCCACTCACAAATATTGCAACAACTGCACGCAACCTATAAAATCATAAATTTCACTGTTGGCGCTTGAGATCGTCTTCGAGCTGTTGTTTACAGAACTGTGTCACGAGTTTACGGTGCAGAGCTATGGATGTGCGAACTTTGTGCTTCACATTTCTTTTCAGCTCACCGATTTTAGCAAATGTCTGTAAAATATATCAAGTCTTACAGCAAAATTCTGCTTTATAGGCCAGTATAGTTCAGCCTTCTCTACTAAATGCGACAAATTTAATTCAGAACGGTGCAGAGGCGGACCAACGATAGGATTTATGGTTTTACCATGCATATGATTATACAGCAGACATCGCAGTTTGCGCCGAAGTAAAACTTTCTCGTAACTTGGAAGGTTTTGTTTGTCGAGACCAAAAAGGACGGGCTCTATTTAACGTATAAACCCCCAGACGAAATTAGCAAGAGTGAATAAGGTCATAACTACTTCAGTCGCGAATTATGAAAGGTTGTTCCTAAGGCCTCCAAATTTGCATATTTCCCGGGAAATATAACGGAAATACGGCAGAAAACATGTATGGCATGTAGCATAAATACAGAACTCACTTCAAATGAGTATTACAGCGAAGCTGTTAGCGTCTCGGTGGTCGGCACTTTTCGTGCCCCTCTGCGAACAAGGATTATCATCATCAGCAATGGCTCATACCTCCCTAAGCAGGCAAAATTACAATGGCTCATTCCCCTAGAAATGCAGAGGCTACAAGCACTGAGCAAAGTGAAGCGAACAGTACGGGCATTCATTGGAATCACGCATACAACGTACAGGACAACGCACAGTTCAATAAAAAACAAGCTCAAAACAAGCATCTATCATCAGCAGCAATGGCTCATACTCCCGCAAGCAAGCGAAAATGCAATGGCTCATTCCCCCGTAAGCAAGGAAAAAATGCGATGGCTCATACCCTCTTGAGGCAGAGGCTACAAGCACTCAGAAAAGGGAAGCCAACAGTGCTTACATTCATTCAAATCACCCATACAACACACAGAATAGCATACGTTTCAATAAAGAACAAGCTCAACAGAAGCATCCGAACCATCAATAAAGCACTGGATACCACCCCTCAGCAGCTGTAGTGAGGATTTCGCATCAGCTTCGCTGGGCATCCACTTTCCCACGGCCGCGATGGCAAGACGCTTCTTAAATTATTACAAAAATCATGATGCTCTAAATCATGAAGAAAAAAATTGATGTGTTGGTTACGTGGATGTATGTACCGGTTATCATTGAGTTGGGGGACTTCTTCTGCAAGAAAAAATAAAGGCGAATTAACGGCAGCGATAAAGAGAAGCTCGTTGAACGTCTCCTCAGTTCTGCAAGTGCACCTCATAAATCACCTTTGTTTTGAATTAATTTTCGTACTAAAGTAACTTATGACATTACTTTTGGGTTAGCAGAAGGTCACGTCTACATTAGGAGCTATGCTCAAGGTGTGTGAGTGCGTGTGCGTACGCATGTGCGTGCGTGCGTGCGTGTGCGTACGCATGTGCGTGCGTGCGTGCGTGTGTGCGCGTGTGTGTGTGTGTGTGTGTGTGCGTGTGCGTGTGTGCGTGTGTGTGTGTGTGCGCGTGTGTGCGTGTGTGTGTGTGTGTGTGCTTGTGCGTGTGCGTGTGTGTGCGTGTGTGCGTGTGCGTGTGCGTGCGTGCGTGCGGAAATGAGAAATTATTATCATTAGAAATTATATGGAGTCTCAACAAGCAGACAACGACAGTGATTATGATAATGGAAGGAAAGCGCTCAGGCACAAAGCCTCTGGCGTCCTTACTCTAAAGACACGGACGAATTTCCGTGACTCATCTAGACAGCTCCCCAAACATATCTTGTTTTACACAGGTGCCACTTCAGATGCGGCGTATACAGGACGGAACAGGTGGTTGGAAAGTTTTTCGCGAAATGGATGACTGAATGCGTTCCTCGCCAGCAGGATGCGCAGTTCGGCGTTTACAAGTGAATGAAGCTGACCGCATACAGAAAGTGCGAATTGAATACATTCGTTCAGTTACAGGTTGCAATAGTTTGCTAAAAGCTTATCTAATTTCTTTCTTTCGTTTCTTCTTGTGAACAAATTTATCAATTCCTTTTTTTCATATAGATTCAGTTACATCAACAAATTTTGAAGAAGAGAATGAAATCAGGAACTTCGCCAAAGCAGTGACTGATAGCTTCCACGGGGCGGCATGGTGGGGCAGGAGATTATAAAGCACAAGCAGCTAGCACCGCCATTGTAGTTCACAGACTTCACAGTTCTGCACAACATCGTGTGCTTCATAAAAAGAGCCATGCGAAGCCTCTTCAATAGGAGAAACGTTTTCTTTTGTTGATTTCAAAGATTTCGTTTGCGGTATTCCTTGAGAAACGTCTTCCAAAGAGTATCTAATTCAACATCTAGACACAATCTTTCTATACGTATATTATAACTTTATTATTGGTCCCATTTATTAGCCGAAAAGAGTAGGTAAGCAAGAAGTTCTCAGCGACCGTATTTGAAGAGCCGCGTTCTTAATAGTTCCCAGTTCACGTTGTGTAACCGATTTCACAGCCCCCGCGGACTCCCGGGGACATCACTGTCCATTAATTATTTCCATCCTCAGTTGTCAAACGTACCAGCGAATGTGGCTCTGTGGCTATGGAGATATGTTGCTGAACACGTGGTCGGAGGTTCGAGTCGCCGCCGCAGCGGCCGCATATACCGATGGGGACGGAATGCAAAAAGGCTCGTGTGTTTGATTTAGGCGCACATTAAAGAATCGCAGGTGGTCAACGTCTGTTCGAGCCTCCTCCACTATATATACGTCGTCTTGCATACAGCCGGTGTGTTGCTTTGGGAGGTTAAGCCTTAGGATATGATTTTGTTTTAAATGGCACCTGACGTGCAATTGAACCTACAATTACAGACGGACCGTTTTTGCATCCAGCCCCCATCGTAATGTGGCCACCACTGCGGGGAACGGAACGCGTGAGCTTGTGTTCAGGAGCAGAAAACATTATCTGCGGAACCACTGCAGCAGTTCAATTCGGAGACTGTGGGCCGCTCTCGTAGTAACATTGAAATAGTAAAAAAAAAACAATAAAGAAAGAAGCGTAATCACATCAGCAACAATGACAGTGTTATCCTGCACATCATCAGACTGGGAGTCACACGGATCGATGCCCCAAAGGCGCCAACTTTCAACACTGGGGGTTATTCTCGGACTTGTAGCAAACCTGTCACAGACCGGATCGAGAGTGTCACAAGACCTTTATTGAGAACTGCAGACGGTAAACGAAAAGGCCAACAAGCAAGTCCTGCGTTGTCTTTGACACACGAAGAGGCTTTAAACGTGAAATATCGCGCCTATAAAGCAGGTGTGATATGGGAAATAGGTGAAAATAACAAAACAAAAAAGAAAAATAAAGAAAGGAAGTGGCAGCGGTGATTGTTCAAGCCGCAAAAGCTACGGTTATTCTGCGCACCGCGAAGTCGGCCACCTGTGGAGTGCGTATAGTGGCAACCACGGGCACATACATGTTTACCCAGATCTGTTTATATTAACTCCACCGCCTTTCGCAATGGGCGGGAACAGATTCTTTTTGAAACGCTTTCGAAACTTGCTAGCCCCAGTCTTTGATCTCTTAGAATGCTACGTTCTTGTTCTTTACCAATAAACATTCTACTAGACCCGAGCAGACGCCAATAAAAAATATGTGACATCAGGGCGACCTGCGCTGCGGATACGTCAGGTGGGCGTTGCCACCTGTCTTTCGAGTTCGCGCCTTTTATGGATTTGATAAACCTCCTCTCAAGGTAAAACCGTCCCCTCTGCTATGGAAGACGTTCTTTTTTATTTTTTTTTTATTTTTTTGCGAAGAGAACATCTATCGACACTTTATTGTGCCACTGTTCTCGATTGGAATCACAAAAGACAATCACTCTCCAGGGCATTGGGACGACTGGGCGATCATCCTCTGTCCGCGAATGCGCTAACGCTCGTCAGTCAAAACAGGCACTGAAAGCCATGAATTTTGTCTGCTTCTCGAGGGTGACTGGCCATGTGCGAACGTTTTCAATGCGTGGCGCTGTCCGCGCGAGAACACCAACATTAATTAACCACGACTTTCTTTCCTCTAGCTTCATTCACACGGACGCGACCGAGCGGTTCGGGCTGGGTCACCTCGACTGCTGACTCGACCCGCTCGGTCGAGTTCATCAACACGAGTGACAAGTCGAGCTCACCCAGCTCAACTCGACCGCGGTTATGGGCATCTTGCCAAGCGGCTTGGACGAGTCAACCCATCCCTTGTAGGCGGGTTGACAGAACTCTCCTCGACGCCTCGCTCTGCTCGATCCGCTAGCGATCCGCACGGGACTTCGGTGCGACAAGCCAACTCGACCCGACTGCATTGAGTTCATGTAAACGCAGCTTCTTTCTCCTTTTTCCTATTTCACTGTTCTCCCCAGAGTAGGGTAGCCAACCAGATGCTCTTTCGGTCAACATCCTAGCCTTCTTATATTTTTCTCCCTCTTATACTGACACTCTACCTAACTAACTCGAAAGACTGCCACAAGTGACACAAAATACACCCTCCAAAAGCTAAGCCGCGCAGAAAATAAGTCTTGTTTCTCTCTAGGTATTGCCAGCGCTTCAATGCGCAAATGTCAGAAGCCCCCGGTGCGTCAGAAGTCCTGGCGCTCATTGTCTCCATATGTTTCGCTTTTACTTTCCCTGCTTCTTGTTATTTCTTTCTTTCTTTCTTTCTTTCTTTCTTTCTTTCTTTCTTTCTTTCTTTCTTTCTTTCTTTCTTTCTTTCTTTCTTTTCGCTTTCTCTGCCAACGCTGCGCTGAAGTTCGCGACCTTCTGATCCAGCCGAAGGGCGGTGATACAGCAGTTATGACCTTGAGATTTGGCAACTACGTGCACAGCCAGAAAGGAAGTGCGGCAAGAATAAAAACTAATCAGAGAAAGGAGAGAAGAAAGAAAGAAGGAAATGCTGAGAGCTGACAGCCAAGTGTGCTTACAACCGATTCGGGGTTAGCGAACAGCTACGACCATGAATATCGTAGGTTGCTGGTAAGAGACAAATAAATAAATAAATAAATAAATAAATAAATAAATAAATAAATAAATAAATAAATAAATAAATAAATAAATAAATAAATGGGAAAGCACTATAGTCAACCTGTTCTCCGTCGCTTCAGCTGGTTACTTCAACGTCTTCTTCATTCGGGCTATAGATATATAGGGTGTTCGTTTAGCTGCGCCAAATTTCTAAAAATTGCCTGTGGCAGCACAGTTATATCTTTTGAAGTGAATTATTCGATGAGGCAGCCATTACTTCTACGAGAAATGAAAATGCTTCGCTGAATTATTACCGTAATTGCACTAATTAATTTTTTTATTAATTGCATTAGGGCTCGCATTTGAGCCCATGAATCGTAGCTAGGGAATTTGCCAAGCATGTCGACTTGGAGCGAATTCTGAAGACGCACCGCTTTCCAGACATGCGCCGCCAAATTTGCGGTAAAAATGCATTGTTTCACTCAGCTATAAAAAAAACGCAGTTTTATTCATTGAAACCCAAAAGTAATTGAAACGCCAATGCATTTCGTCGGACACATTGTGGTTAATACATCGAAACTGATGTAGTCATGAGAATCCGTTCTAAGTAGATACGCCTTGCGAACTCATCGGCTACAATTCGTAAATGGAAATATATACGTCCTAAATTAATATAATTAGAAAGTTAATCAGTATTGTCACGTTGATTATTCAATTAAGCATTTCAATTTTTTTGTAGAACTAATGGGCCGCCTCAGCCAGTAATTTAGCTCGAGGGTTCGAATTGTGCTATCTGTCACAGGAACTTTAAAATTTGATGCAGCTAGAAAAAGAAAAGAAACGCCTGATATATCCACACGCAGTTATTGCTGTTCAGGCACAGACAATACGGTTTATAATCTCATCCTTGCTTGACAATAAAGCTGCACAAAAAGACCGGCGATAAAGTAATGACAGCCACTTTCATAGGGAGCAAATCAAGATACAGCATCCCTTAGTAGAGTATGTTTGGTGCCTTCCTGCGCGAGATCCATTGTGAATTCTCGTTGGCTTAACGTTCCATCTGTTCATAAACGGTGTGGTCCACGTAATTTATTAGACGTCTTTATCACTTACATAAATAAATATGGCGTTGATGTTTATTTAGAAGTAACTAACAATCGAATGCCGACTTGGACATTAGGGTCACGGTCATTCTTCACTCCGGAGACCCAAACTATTATGAGTACACATTACATCACTACCACATCTTAAAATACCAGTATCATTGTTGCCTTGGGCCTCCTTACTGGTGAACCCGCTGGCCAAGTAGCTGTATTCACTGCATTTGCGGGTGTTTGCTCTACTGCCCTGACCGCCAATTAGGCGCGTATACCATACAGATAGTACCAGGCCATCGGTACGTGGTAATAAAAGTTCATGTCAAACCTGGCATCCTAGATGGTAAAATTGCAGTCACAGAAAACAAATAAGCGTATATAATCAAACAACAGTTCGAGCATTGCTAGGCAGACATGCGAAATAAAAGGAATAAAGTAACTTGAAAAGAAATACAGAAAAAAATTGACTCGTCATCTCAGCCCTGCGGAAGTGGACTACCAGCGAAGCTGCTGTAGAAACACCACTACAACTACTGAGGGGGGTAATCAATGCTTAATTTATGGTTCGGATGCTTGTTTTGAAGTTGTTCATTGTTGAAACGTGTGCTGTTCGGGGTGTTGTATGGGTCGTTGCAATGAATGTATGCACTGTTCGCTTCATTTTGCTGAGCGCTTGTAGCCTCTGGTATATGCCCTGGTCTGACCATGCGCCGCAGACGTTCCTGACTGCAAGGGCTTTCAAGTAACACTTGTTGAAACCATCGTTACGCGTCAGGTTGACTTTTCATTCTCTATGGCTCTCTCACTTCGCTGATTCGAAGCTTTGACATTACGAAAGAACGCTGGAAATATCGAAGGTTGTCTGCTGCAGACAGGCACGTACGCAGCGAAAGCAAAGCAGGAAATAATAATAATGATAATAATAATAATAATAATAATAATAATAATAATAATAATAATAAATTGGTTTACGGTATTTCTTTCTGAATTTCCTAAGCACGCCAGCGGTTCAACAGTTTCTATAGAACATTAACTGCTCGCCGTCAATCTTCACATGCTACGAATCACCGCGCAGACGTCGCCGCGTATATATTTTTCTTCCTTCCTGGCTCCCGTATCTTTGCGGACGCTCGTCATTCGTGACGCAAGCTGATATCGTCTCGTCGCACCTTCGGTCGAACGGAAAGAAAAAAAAAAGAAAGTCATCAGAAGAGAAACCGAAGAAAATCCGCGTAGCAGAGAGAAAAAGGCTCGAGAGAGAGCGGGAGCTATAGGAAGCAAAGGGCCACGTTGCGGCAAAGAGCCGGGTTGAGATTCGTACGAGGGTGGTAGGGGGTGTGGGGTTGGCTGGGAAAGGGCGAGAAAACACGGAATGCACGATCCGAGAAGCGCGAGACAATGGCGAAATCAATAGATGTCGACTGTCACTCCTCCGGACGACAGGACAATACGACGGCGATACTTTCGCCCCGTCGCCATGATCCCCCCACTCTTCGTTCGCGTCAATAAGAAACAACAGGCCCTCTCGGGCGACAGGGGCGGAGGGGCCGGCGGCAAAAGTGCGCGCAGAAGCAACAGAAGTAGAAGAAGAGCAAGTCGAAGAAGCCACAGCTACGTCGCGCCTGTAGCTGCTTCCAGCCTTCGTCGCTGGAAACGATGAAGAGACAAGGCGGACATTACGAGATGCCATGAGCCTCGGAAAGGGGAGGGGGTTTGAGGGGCGAGGAGGGGGTCGTGTAGAAGCTCGCCTACAACTTCCTCTTTCCACCCTCACTCCCCTTCCTCAACGCGCGAAGAGACAACGCGGACGGCACATGACAGGAATAACAAGGAACGCCACGCAGAAGATCTGCCGAGATGAACGGACGGAGAGAAAAAGGACCGTTTTCGGGCTGGCGGAGGGCTTCTCTCATCCCCCAACCGAGAGGCCTGTTCTCTCTGTCTTGCTGGCGGGAAGCGCACGGAGAAGCGAGACCATAACGCGGACCGAAGGAAAGCTGGTGCTACACATACAGTCCCGATAAAACCGTGCAGTGAATTGGGGGGCTGTATAACACTGGCGTCGTTCTTTCGGAACCCCGTGCAGAGATTCTCGCACTTAAGGTTGGCTGATGTCTTCGCTGCCGTCACGTTCTCGGTCCCAAGCGACGAGGCATGGGCGTCAGAGCATCGCGAACCACATTGAACTGCGAAAACAGCGTTGCGAATTGGGCTTGTACGTGTTGACCGTAGCTGACACCATGCTGCGGCCTTGCACAACAGAGCACGCATTTAGCGGCAGAAAGCATAAACTGCCGAGCAGCAAGCAAGCGGTAAGCCGCGATAGCGCTGCCACGTTCGCAGGCAGAAAAGGCAAAGTAGACATTCGCTTCCAACTCCCGCTGCTGGGAGTCCCCCGCGAGAACTTTTTGCTGGACCGATTGCAAATTAGCGACGGGAATCAGACTGGTCCATCGTGAGGGGCACGAAAATGCACTTGGCGGTCGCGCGCCTCCCCAGGTGGACGTCGGGCGGCGTCGGGAACGTCGGGGGCCCGGTGGAGACACGAGGGGACCACGCGACACCGGACACGGCTTTCATCGACCGATCGATCGCTCGAGCTCGCAATCAGTTCTTCAGGTCTCCCCTCTCGTCGGCGACCGCGGGGAGCTCGCTGCAGGCCATGTGCACAGTCATCTTCGTTTGGTTTCTAGCAAGAAAAAAGCGCGTTCTGCAGCCGTCATCGGACACGCACTCGCTGACTTGTCAGGATGGTCAACGAGATAGCGCGGCAGCGGCTGCAGAATGTGGGCTGCTGCGTTGGGGATTATTATATAGTCTCGCCTTGTTGTCGTGGACGCACTCTCGCCGGAGAAAAGTAGGTCGCGGAGATAGGCGCACACGTTGTGCAGCGATTCTCGTTTGACAATCAGCAGCAGCTCGAGAGACGAGGGCTCGGATCGGCAGTGTTCCGTTCGAGGTCTTTCGCAGCCCTCATAAGTATCAGTAATCCTAATGTCTATGCAGGGGATGAACAAATCAAAACGCACATTCTATAGATAAACGCCTGTGGTGACGAGAATCGACACTTCGGACAGGCCCTCACCTCGCCATGCATATATAGTATACAACTGTTTGCCAGCTGATATGCCCAAGGGATGCCTGAATGCTCACGTGTCTTTCCACCTGTGATTTCAATAGCCAAATGAAGAGTAGTCTTTTTGTTTATTATTAGCATTCGAATAACTGAACATCCGGGGATCATAATAAGATATTTGGCATTGCCAGTTTTAAACATGCAAGCCATTGATTATTCTGCAATTAACTTCATATCGTGTACCACGCGTTCCCTTTGTCTGGCGACATTTGCACGGGATTTAAAATAAAATGAAACGCGTGAGTTAGTAACATTATCGCCAGGTGCCGTCGTACATGGTCTCAATTGCGACGATGCCATGCCTGCGGCGTTACGTCACGTGGCTTATAGGTTGCGTTTCTTCTTTTCTCGCAAGTTTATTGACGCAGTTGTCGACCCATACTTTCGGTCACCGTTACTTAGAGGATACGGTACACATGTATGCAAGATGCGGAATAATGTATAGCAAAGCGAATTAACGGCAAGGTCGTCATCACCGCCATCGTCCTCATCATGAGCACGCAAACTGCAAGTCGGCTGTGATGCATTTACCTGTGCACTCCGGCACAGCGTTTGCGGAGTGCCGACAATGATCCACTGTCAATGCAGCAAAACTCGCCGTGTAGGAAGTTACGGTCCGACACATTCTTGACTGCGTACTCCGAAGCACAGCGTTCACGTATACGTCAGGGAAGCTTGCGTGACGACAGCCTTCGGCTTCGCGTGTAGAAATTTAGACTTACTTGGGAAGATATTTCGCAGGAAACCGGTGTCACGTGGCAGCAGGTCCTTTTTTTTCGTGGCGGAGATGTCAAAATGTGGTAGTGAACATTGCTATACACAAGCGTGAATCCCCTGCAAGTAGTCCGTCGATCCTCTGAAAAAAAAAAAAAAAGACAAAACAGTGTGGTTTCGATCGACAAATAATTTCTGCAGATAATTTTCTTTAGTTCACCAATAGTGTGTCATCTTTTATTTTATTTTTGCCTTGTATGAATCACTTTATATCGTAAGTTTGTCAGTACTGAGAGGAAAATTAGACAACCTTTGCGCATGTCTGTAACACTTGCTCTAACCTCAAAGGGCAAACAATCTCGTAAATGCAGACAACACTGATAGGCCGGTCAATTCCGAATCATCGGACTTGTTGGCCCGTTAACTCTAGTTCAGCGTAATACCGCGAATCCTTGTTGAAGGAGGTGTCCTTATTAGATTCAGTAGTTGAGTCATAAATTACTCGTCAATATGGTTCACTGCAGCGATCGTCCTAAAACGCACATTAAATGTAAGGCCGCAACAAATGAAGAATAAATGTTATGGAATGGTAAGGCAACAAGGGCTGTTCTGCCCATTTGGCATACCCTAGACCCTAGAGCTAAACGATACTCTTTCCTTTTCAAAGTGGTTGTCACCTTGTCCTCATCCCTGGAGTTAGCATGCCTGATGAAGGACGCTACCGTCAGAGCACATACGCATGTTCAAGATGTCTGTTCGAACGAAAAGAAGAAAATAGAAACCCCCATATGAGCTGCAACATCGCTAATCGAGAAACTAACAATGTGGACAAAGTAAATTGATGACAGAGCGTACCGCCCCAAGTGAACAAAGTCTATTTTTGTTTTACCGGCACACATTAGGCAGACACGCAAGCACTGGCGACCGCAGAAGTTTCCGGATCACGGAATTGGCGGGAAAGTGCACTTTCCTTGCTACTTTGCCACACAGCACGTAATTTAGGGGAACGGTGAATTGGTCGCATACGAGGAGGTATTCTCTGCGCTTTTAAATATAAAGGTGGACATAGCGACCACTATATATATATATATATATAGTGGTCGCTATATCCACCTTTACATATATATATATATATATATATGTATATATATATATGTGTGTGTGTGTGTGTGTGTGTGTGTGTGTGTGTGTAACATACTGCAGACCACACATCGGTCCTTGCAAGAAGGGCACCCAAGCATACAAGGCAAATTAGAAACAATGCAAGTAAAAAAAAACCCGCAAATATAGACATATAAATGCTATACATAAATACAAAAAGATATGCATAACAGAGAGCATATGAGTAACGAACTTCACTAGGAACGTTTCAATACATCGCGGGTCGGGAGTTACAATAATAAATAAAACAGCCTTAGAATAAATAAAACAAACAGCCTCTCTCTTATAGAATTTCCTTTTTTTTCAGGACCTCCTGCTGAAGAAAGCTTTTGCAGTCGGGGGTATACTTAGGTAAGCCATTTGCTTAATTAATTGAGCTCTTACCCGTTCTAAAATAATTATTAGGTCCATCAGTCAGGATGCATTGGACGCTGACGTCTGTAACTGTGATCATTTAGAGAAGGCCTGCCGGCTGCATAAGCAGTCACTGATGCAATCAGGTTACCGTGCGGTGTGCTATTACATATAAGAAATTAATGAAGAGCACCTGTGGATGTTTCACGGCGGATGCGCCCGACCTTGCAGCACGCGGATCGTGATCGGTATAGAGCTGACACGTTTCTATATGCGCATGCGTAGTGCAGTGGCATAGCTTCAGCCGGAACTTCAGGTCTCCCCTCTGACAGACAAATTACAGGCAAAGCTGGAGTGCTTGCGGACTGTGAGCTGCACGTTGGCGTGTTCAGTTGCTGACCGTTGTTGTTTATTAAGTGATGGGACCCTGGGAGACAGGCCGCCACAAGGGCGGCAATCAAAATCATAGTCGATAAACTCCTGTGAGTGAAGAGTGTAGAAAAAGCGAAAGAAAAAGCAAACAAATGTAGAAATGAATAGTAAAGCTAAAAAAGGTAGAAAAGATAGCGTCAACTAATTCACACATAGCCTGCTATACAATAAGTTTTGCGTACCGTGCTGGAACAGTGATATGCGTACGTTCTTTCTCAGCGGGCGTTACTATGACAGCTTCAATCTGTACAGCCACGACACGAAAAAAAAAAAAAAAAAAGATATATCCTTACGCATAGCGAAGAGGAAAGCGCATAAAGAATCAGTGCAAGTTCGCATCAACAAGTACAAAGTTTGATACTGGACCGCGAAGTACAACAAATGTGCATTAAATTTGTTGCCCCCGGCATGGTGTCAACTTTAGCTAGAAGTGTCCATACACTAATATTTCGCCACTCACACGAAGAAAGAACAATAATAAAGCGGTGCACTTTTCCGCTGATCCTTTTCCCGAACATGTATCTGTTTGTTCCACTTTTTACCCTCGGACTTCCTCGAAGTGCACCTCTCTCTTTTTCTCGTTCTTCGAAAACCACGCGCGATTTCCTTCCAGGCTCGGTCGTCCGTCCGGTACGCATAGCTGGGCTCAAGCACGCGCGCAGGCGGGTAGTACAGTACACTGGTGCGCCAGAACTGATTCGGGGTCTCTGCCTGGCGACGGCTCGGAACACCTGGCCCCGTGGGCGATGTCCCTGGAAAACCTCTCCTTCGCGCCGCCAGCTATCCCCCCCCCCTCGCTACCCCCTCCTTCTTCCTCAACTACGTTGGGTCCCGGAAGAGAGAAACTAAATATAATGCTCCCCTCCGGCGCCTGACAGTTATGGATCGGGCCGGGCATGGGGACGCGCGCGAGCACGCACACTGGCTTTCATTGTGAACTTCGGCCCCCAGTTCGAGCTGCGGGCTCGGTGCTGTGCGACTGTGGCGTCCGCTGCTCCTCACTTGTACCATTGGCTGACGCCCCTCGCCTACTAACGTGCCGTACTATACTCCCCCTCCTCCTCCTCCCAACCCCCCCTTCCACGTCCCTTCAATCCCTCCTCCCATTTTAACAAGACTCGGGCCTCCAACTTTTGTTTACGGGTGTCTCAAATAAAGCTCGCGAGTCGCGGTTTGGCACCATATCACCGCGCCTCATTTCAGCCGCCATTCTCATGCGACTGCTGGTTAGAGCTCGCTCGTTCGTCACTTAGCCGCGGATTTGCATCGAGGCGAAGTCAAGCGCAGAGCGAGGTGTCGTAAATTTGCGACTCGCGCCAACTCGTTTCCTTCTGCAGGTTTTCCATGGCGCGTTCAGTATTGTGGCTTGGTCTGCGAGCAGGGTCGTCAGAGCCCCCAACAACATACAGACCGGTCAACGAAAGGAGAAAAATAAAATAAACGAAAACCCGGCAGATCTAACGCAATGTTCAAAACTAACTGAGAAAGACGGGCTAGTTGGTGGTCGATATTTGAATGCATAATGTAACCGCGCAAACGGCAACGGACGAAAAACGAAACACACTGGACAAGCGCTTGGCCAGTGTGTTTCCTTCTTCATCCGTTGTCGCTCGCGCGGTACATTATGCATTCAAAGTTCGAAACTAAATGGCGTTAAGCTTGTTTGCGTTGGCGAGGTTGCAGCAGTATACAGCAGATGACTCGAGCTCAGGCTCCGTCGCCTGTAGCTGTTAGCTGTCACGAGGACGAATGCTACGTACGATGCTTCTTGAAGGAAGAATGGGGATTAGAGTTGTGTGCACAGGGAAGTACGACACATATCTAAATGCAGTTTAGGCCTCATATCCCTTATGTGGCAGGGCCCATAAATACTGGGGGATTCGTGAAGAACGGGCACGCACGTATACAGCTCGTACTCAGTAGCCTAAGTTGTCTTATATATATATCCACAAATATATCCGGCGGGGAAACGAGGACGAACGCCAAACCCCGGAATGCAGGCAAAGAAATGCTACATTGAAATAAAAAGTAAGGAAAGAAGAAACAGTATTCAAAAGAAACAATGACCTTAGCAAATCTTAAGCTTTATAGCGTCTAAAGCGGTAATACGGTACAAAGAGCGCTTTTCACAGCACTAATGGCTCTGCAGTTACGTTCGCGGTGTTTCCGTCCACGCAAGTGTAATGTTTAAGAAATTCCGAACGTCATTTCATTGCATTAGTCTTTGATTTTATATTTACAGCAGTAAGTTAAGGGGTTTGGGGTAAAAAAGAAATAATTTGACGTTGCATCAACTCATTTTGATTTCTTTCTCGCGATATTGAGTGAACATCACGACGAAAACCTCAGGTAGCGCTCTTTCAGCATGATCACTGTTGTTCAACAAAGCACGCAAAAATAAGCTGGCAGAATGATGGTTCCGCATTCGATGATCAGAGAACGCGATATATATAGACCACGGAACCAGCCCGGATAGGCCCGTTGTCCAGGTTCGAGTTAACTGATTTCGCTTTGCTTTCGACAAGGTTCGGACTTGAATAATATATCTCCGCAATTACGGGCAATGTCCGGTATATACAGGGTGTCCCACGTAACTTGAGTCAAACGTTAAAAATACGCAAATGCCACGTAGGTGGACAGAACCAATGTAATGTTGTTTGCAGTCACTTGGAGATAGTCAGATTATTTTGTTCACTCCGCCTAATAAGATAATTAGTCTTGATTAATTAAACAACTTCTCAAATATTATAATCAGATGAAGGATGTCAATGAGAAAATTGTAAAGCAACATGAAAAACTCCCGATACAGCTCTTTGTTACTCGATACGTGCTACATAAAAGTGTTTTTCCGAGCGTGAAAGAAGCCCGCAAATATACACGTAAAATCGCCGTGCGAGAGGCCGCTCGAGGCACTTGGCATTTGCATATTTTCAAATCTTGGTGCATAGTAGCTGGGACACCCTGTATATATATATATATATATACAAGGTTCTTCAGGGAACACTTTCGAAGTTTTTGAAAAATTGCCTGTACCAGTTAGCAGAGTTCTAGTTAATGAGCTTTTCTACTCGAAGACGCAGACATTACTTCCACAAAAAATTGAAATATACAGTCAACTAATTAACATTTCACTAAATAAGTTTTTACCTAATTGCCCTATGGCACATATTGCAATTTACAAATTCCAGGGGCTAATACTGCAAGGCATACCCACTTGAAAAGAGTTGTGCAGATGACACCATATACGAGATATGCCCGTCAACCTAGCGGTAACAAATTAGCTGTCGTTCCACTTACTTTCTTAACAAAACGTCATTTTATGCATTGATGCACAAAAGTAACTGCAACGCCATTGCATTTCTTCGCAAACTTCGGCAATCGGTATCTCGAAATTGGTGTCTCCCTGAAAATTCGTTCCAAGTAGCTCCGTCTTGGGAACTTACCGGCAAGAATTTGTGAATCGCAATACGTGCCACAAGGTAATTAGGTAAAAACTTGATCACTGAATCTTTGTTAATTCATCTATTATCAATTTCAATTGCTTGTGCAAATAATGTCCGCCTCTTCGAGTAGAGCAGCTTATGGACTAAAAGTGAGCTATCTGCCACAAGCAAGTTTTAAACATTTTTGAAAGTGTTCGCTGTAACACCCGGTATGTGAATGTTGAATGAAACCACCACTGTACCGGTTGTACTGAGAAAGTATGCACGGTGGAGAAAAGCAGATCAATGTCAAAAACATGAAGGCCACGTGACCTAAGAGTACTGTCCCTACGTCCACAGCAGCCAGCCATTGGCTGCAACGGCGTCCACTGATATAGCGCGGAGGAGTGGAGGCGCCCAGAGGTACAAGACTAATATACGGAGAAATCAACCTAGATACTACACGAGCTTGTGCACGCGTAACTTGTTGCGTGATAAAAACGCGACTTCTCCCCTTTCTGCATGCGATTTTATTTGAACAATTCCGTATGCCATTATAGCTATCGGTAAAGCCTTCTTTCAATCTACATTGCCTTGCAGTAGCCTTGCGTGCCTTATACATACACATAAGGCCGCACAAACGTGTTTACTAAACGTATACGATGTCCTGTCGCAAAAGTTACACATACACACACACACACACACACACACACGCACACACACACACACACACACACACACACACACGTCATAATCGGAGTCCGAGCATGACGCATGGCATGTGGGCACGTGATTGTGAAAGCGAGTGTATACGAGACAAGTTTGCGCCAGTTACAACCAGCTCTCAACGATATGTTATCTGACCATGAGATTGAGGCGGCCGTCCACGCCACTATGCACCTTTTCAATAAACGAAATCACAAGCAAACCGCATGATATCTCCGGGCCAAGAACACAATGCGAGCACGTCGTTCGCAGAACATCCGGGCACTTGGTCTTCTTCTATCGTCCGCCTTCGCCACGCCAGAGAAGCTGCACTTCGCGCAGCCTTGGCCAATGTGTCGCGCAACAAACAAGCAGCGGCGCCTGGCAGTCAGCCCAGGCGGTGCCCAAGACACGAGCCACAAGGGGGGCCAGTTTGCCTTCTTCCCCTTTCTTTCTCTTTATTTCTTTTTTTGATCAAAAGAGAGAGCGAGAGGGAGATTTGACCGTCATTAATCATACTGCCACGAAGGACATCCGCATAAATCCCCGCAATCCATCGAAAGCTCCGGTGGGCCAGTTTTATGTAACGCCGGTCCGCGGGCTCTGAGCTGGCCGCGGAAGCCGTGCGCTCGTATTCCAAACACACAAACACGCTTGGTTTTTTCTCTCTTGGCGAGGGTTGGGCAGCGCTGCCGGCGCGCGCAAAGTGCTCTCTCGTCGCCGCAGCCGCCATGGACGAGTCGAGAGCGCCGGCGTGCTCGCATGGCCGCGGATCCGAGACTGGAGCGCGCACCCCGCGCCCGACGAACACGGAGGGGACGTGCCCATTACGCCAGAGGCGTTCCGGCCGTGCGCGGCATTATACCGCGGCTCACGCTTGAGCTGCAAGCGCGAACACACGCACGCACACGCGCGCGCGCGGGCGAAGCGCGCAATTTCTTTCTTTCGCGAGGCGCAGGAGAGGATAGCTTCGGGCGCCGTAGAAGGGGAACGGAGGAAACGAAGACAGCGTGGAACGGGGGGGTGGGGGTGGAGGGGATGCAAGTAGGGAGAGATCTGGATGGGCTTCTGGAGCGCTTTATCCTAACAAGACAGCTCGTCGCTACTGCGGCCGCCGCCGCCGCCGCTCCAATCTCGTGGTGTTGAAATTCAAACGAGGTTTCACCCTCTCCCCCGGTTGCACGGCGGCAGCCTCCGTTCATTGCCCGGGCAAGTGTTCCCGAAACCACCCCGAGAAGGGGCGAGACCGAGGCTGCGGCTGTAGGGAGAGGGGGAAGAGCGTAGCGCAGCCCCCGCCGCCGCTGTACTATACCGGCGGCGACGGCGTCCCGAAAATGGAATCATCGATTTCTCTCGGGGTGCGCAAAAAAAGAAAAAAAAAAGGGGGGGGGGGGGGGAGGAACACGCGCCGAAGCGTTTGCAGCGGCGGCAGCCAGCTTGAAGGAACGGGGAAAGGCGTCGCCATCGCGAAGAGAGGAGAGGGTTGCGTATGCAGATGCGGGAGCTGCCCCGCGCGAGCGCTCGCGCGTCTCGCAGCAGCAGCAGCAGCGTAGATGCCGGCGGCAGCGAGAGACAGAGAAAGAGAAGGTATATAATGAGAATGCGCGAGTGTAGACGGTGCCGCCGCCACAGGCCCGTCCCAGAGGCGCGAACGCCCCAACAACGACAGGCGCCGCGGCGTTCGGGCAAAAAAAAGAAGAAAGAAAGGGGGGGGGGGGGGAAGAAAAAACAAAAACAGCACCCGGCTTTTGCAGCTGTCTTAGTTATTCTTTTTTTTTTTTCGCCGTTTCGCGGCGTGCAGAGATTGGAGGCACGTTTGCGTTTGCGAGTCCGGTTTATCGCAAGCCTTGCGAGGAGGGACGAACGTGTAGACGGGAGAGGAGACGAGACCAATCTCGTTGTCTTCGAATTCCTATTAAATGGTGCCCCTGAAGGAAGGAAAGTAAGTAGCCCGTAGAAAAACGGTTAAGCGGCAGCGGAGGTGCGAGCATGCGCCACGCACTCGCTCTCACGCGTTAAACACGTTTCTGGCTCGTCCAAATTTAGACGTGCCAACACGGAGTGATACAACGTACTTGATCGCGGTTGGCTTTAAGTTGCGTTACCATTCGACAGCGTCTACTTCTCTACACCGGCAGGTCTTGCAGGAGAGAGAAGGCGCAATTTTAGTTACAGGAAAAGTTCGATTTCTCGGATGACGTTTAGTGTCAACACACTTCCTGAGAACGACGTCACGGAAACGTGACTGAGCTCGCGAAGCCTTTCAGTCAGCAAGAAAATATTCGGCGGGTGCCATGGATATATGCGCAATAACTTTTGGCCAGTCCCCAATATGCTTAATCATATTTGCGCATTATAGTTTGTGAGCACAGGTCAAGGTTTGGAATACATACCACGTTTGTAACTGGTGCCAAAATTAAGAAGAAAAAAAAGGTATGCAAGCGCCACGTAGTTGAATAGAATCAAGGTAATGCTGTTTGTCTTCGAATATTTCGCATAATTACATAATTAGTTATTATTGATTAATCAACTGCTAAAATATTATATTCAGAGCAAAAGTGTCAGAGAAAATTGTAGACCACGCTGAAAGATTCCCAATCTAGCTTTCTGTTGCTCAATACGTGCATGCTACATAAAAGCATTTTTTCGAGGTCTGAAAAAAAAAAAAAAGCCCGCGATATGCGAAAATGTGCCGCGCGATCAGTCGCGTGGTGTACAGGGTATCAATGTATCCCTCACGAAACATATGCAGGGATCTTCTTACTTGCCAAGGTTGACGACTGGGCGTGTTGGTATAGCGTATATTAGAGGTTGGATGGCGCAACATTTTCACGAGACACACATAAGAGAAACGCACACCACAGAGCACAGAACACATACCGCAGAGATCTTTTTACAACTGAATGCGGTGCAAAGACAAAACTAATTTAGCTGTATACATACATACAGGTATACTTCTTGTGGATGAAGCGCCCAGGCATAGTGACCTTCATTGCGACACCTGAGGTCGTCAGACGTGCGTCGTAGTCGAACGTGCTTTGCCCATAGGACTACGGCTCCAATTTCTCCCCGACTTCTTCTAAAGCTTTGCCTTGTTCAACCGGAACCAATTATATATTGCTTTGGCAGCTTCGGAGTCCAGTGATTGATAAACAGGCTTGCAGGATCAGACTCGCGGTTGCCGTTATAGTGTTTCAGACGCTAGATTCAGCCAGCAGCATCATGAAATAGCCTGGTATAGAAGGAAGTGGGACCTGAGCAGCTAAGTCTGTCAATGAAACACGCGCGAAGACGGAGTAACATCTTATGGTGCCGTTCTCCATCACATCACGGTTTTCTTGACAAACCGACCTCATCAATCGTCCGTAAGGCAACGAACATTCAGCGCGGTCCTTCACTCAGAGAGAGAGAGAGAGAGAGAGAGGTGGGAAAGGCAGGGAGGTTAACCAGATAAGATAGACGAGCTGCCGGGCAGAGCTAGTGCACACCGCAGTATTGTCTTCATATTACGTGTCGAACGAACACTCGTGTGTACAACTGCATAAACGCATACCTGCCCCTTAATATAATATATACACCACTCTCCTTGGTTAACCTCCATATCTTTCCCTCTTCGTTTCTCTCTCTATCTATCTCTCTACCCATTTTCTGTTTCTTTCATGTTCATTTTGTTTTGCTAACTTGCTACACTGTTTATTATTGTCAGTAGTGCATGTTCGATAAATGTAGGAAGGTCAATCCTGCACCTCCGGTACTGCTTTGTTGAAGGGGCTCCAAACCTCGGCAGTTGAACTCCACTGCTCACTTTTTGTTCCAAGACCCTTCTATTTTGTGCGCTGTGAGAAAATCGAAATAAATGAAGTTTTCATTTGTCGGGGCTATTGTCGTCGAGGTTACACCCCGCTCCATCGACTGAGTGAGCCTATGTATATGCATCGATCGTCGAGGTTCATTCCGTGCAAACTCTACACCGTACGATATTGACAAGACGTTGTTTATAAAACAAAGCGTCAGGAATTGGAAGGAAGGAAATTGAGGCTGGCCGCATTAACTGTCTGGCTGGAATGGCTGACTCCTGAAAGGCGTCCAGCAGAGAGGGGCAGGATTAACAGTAAAGGGAAACTGGATACGTAAAAGGACAGTGTAAGAGATGAGAAATGGCTATATTCCCTTTCTATATACAAGATTCGCGACTATAGGTCAGATTGTTCATCATAGTTCACGTGTCTGGCACAGCATATTAGTACAGGCAATACGTTACGCTATAGTCCGTATACGTTCACGTCAGGTCGGGCCAGTTTGTTCCCTCGAAGGCTCCTTCATCAGGAGAGAGAGAGAGAAAGCAAGGACAGGAAAGCAGGGAGGTCAACCAGAAGAGCATCCGGTTTGCTACCCTACATTGGGGGCGGGGGAAAGGGGGGTGCTACATAAAGAATAGGGAGAAATAATGAACTTCTTTAGGATAAGATATAATAACAAACGGTTTAAAATGTTCAATCATGCTGCCTTAGCCTTCGGAACATCGTGGTGCTTGCATAAATTTTGTCATCCTTACGCGCTTTGTACATGCTTCGTCTCACCGCATATACATATGAATGCGGATATTAACTGACTAACATACAGCATAAGCATTTACTTTTTCTCGCAATATGTTTCATCGCTCTCACTGTAAAACGCTCCAGGAAGCAGGGCCAAGCATTCGATTTTGTTTATCAGTACTCTAAGCCTTCGGTACAGGGCTCATACTGGAGCGGTCATCAAAATGCAGGCGCAGCGCCGAAACATTTCAGAAATGCGCACTGTTCAAACACAAAGGCTCCTAAACAAATACCGCAGAAAAGTGCGTGCAAAGAAATGCTTATGAAACATTTGTTAATGCTATAGAAAAAAAAATGGCCAGGCTTAGCTTGGTTAAGCCAAGAATGCGTTGCACATTGTGTTGGGGCCCAGCTTTTCCTCCGGCTGTCGTGACGTCACGTCACGTGGTTGCGCTAAAGGTCAATGGTGGCTGCCCGGCCGCGTCCAAGGGCTGAACTGAGTGATTGCAATATGCAACGCATAAAAAATACAAACATGGATGAATGGAGGTTATGCGCGTCCCCTTTGGAACGGGGTGGTGGGTTGCGCCACCAAGCTCTCGGTTTTTTATTGCCTAATGTCCTACCTACGTTAAAGAACAAAAAAGGAAAGGGAAAAAAAACACGATGACTTCCCGTAAGCAAATTTTCAGAACCCTATTGTGAACTTTGTTTTTGTACGCCTCCGTTGTTTACCGTTTCCCTACTTCTACCAATCTTCCAATCACCTCTTACCAATCTCTGTTGCGGACATCGTAACTTTCACCCGGCTCTTGCTGAACCCAAGGGCTTCAAGGAGGCCAGTGATTCCTAAATTGACCGCTTGGCAGACAGATATCTTCACATTCTCACAAAACATGCTCAATCGTTTCCCTAGCTTTACCGCAGCAAGCACATGCTTCCTTACTATATCGTTCTATAACGGCCTGTTATATAAGGCACGCTGATCTCGCTTCGAAAAGTAATGAGTTTCCTTTTGAGTTAGCATAAATTGTTTCTTTCGTGATTTGTTTTTGTGCCTCTTAAGCAGTTACTCATAGCAGGTTTATTTTCCATTGCCGCCACCGATGAGATTATCTCAGCCTCTCTGAATTTCCGCTGCACGTTCTTTGTTGTTGTGTTGCCCACCGTACAGGCCGCATACTTTCTGGTAAGCTTCTTAGTTCTTTTGCTCCACTGTGAATCAATGTTATTCCTGTACAAATACTTGAACACTCTCCCAGTCCATTCACTTTCTTCCACATTCCTTAGTCGTTCTTCATAATCAATCTTACTGTGAGCTTCCTTCACTTGAAAACTTGTCCAGTCCATATCAACCTGCATAGCTTCATTTGTAGTCTTCCCGTGAGTGCCCAAAGCGAGGCGTCCCACTGACCTTTGGTTGCCATGGATTCCTAATTGTACACCTGATTTCAAGCAGACAACCGCATTTCCAAATGTAAGTCCTGGAACCGTTATACCTTTCCACACACCCCGGAGCACCTCGTACCTATTGTATCCACATAGTGCTCTGTTTCATTATGGCTGCATTTATCTTCCCTTTTACTGTTATTGTTTTTTCCTGTGTTTCCATATATCTCTTGCCTTCGTTTATCCATATACCCAGGTATCTATATTCTTTTACGTGAGGTATTTCCTGGCCCTGTATTGTCAGTGTCTTTTCACTGTTTTAATTGAATACCATAACACCTGATTTATTAACGATAAATTTCGAACCTAAATTCTCGCCTTCCTGTCCACAGATATTAGCCAGACGTTGCTTGTTCGCTAGCAACACAATGTCGTTCGTATAAAATAAACCTGGAAGCTGCTGCTCTACTACAGTACCCGCATGTTTGTATGATATATTAAATCCGATATTACGGTCTTCTAGCGCCCTCTCCATCCTTCCCACGTACATCATAAACAGCAGCGGGGATAAAGGGCACCCCTGCCTCAGTCCCTTGTTGATATGAACTTTCTCCTGGCTCCTCATCCCTTCCCATTCAACGCAAATGGTATTTTCTAGGTAAATCTCTCTCAAAAGCTGTAGACAATCGTCGCCTGAGCCTTCTCCTTCCAGAATATCCCACATGTTGCGGTCTACGTTGGCATACGCTCCTGTAATGTCTAAAAAGGTCACATATAACGGTCTGCTTTCTACTCTTGATATTTCAATACACTGAGTAAGAACAAATAAATTATCATCCAAACGCCTACCTAATCTGAAGCCATCCTGAAGCTCTCCCAAAATGCCATTATTCTCTGCCCACGCTTGCACCTTTAATTTAATTGCCTGCATTGTTAACCTTTACATTACCGACGTGAAGGTCAACGGTCTATATGAGAGAATTCTATACTTCTCCCCCCTTACTTTTAAATTAAATTCATTCTACTTTGTCGCCCACTGTCCGGTACTCGCCGATCATTTAAGGTTTTTTTTTTTTTCTATTGCTTTCAACAGAGCTTCCTTACTTTTTGGACCTAGTTCATTAATCAGCCTAACGGGAACCTCGTCTAGTCCTGTGAAGTCTAGTCCGGAATTTTCTCTTCGGCTTTCTTCCAGTTGAAATTTGCCAGCACCAGCTCCTTTTCCATCTGGTTCTATTTCGTGCTCTTTTTCTTTTTCTTAGAATACAACCACGTTGTCATGGAAAAATTCAGCTATATTTTGGATGTAATTTAATGCCACGTTCCCTTCCAGTTTGTTTCCATCTTCGTCTAGGATATGTTGTTTTGTTGTTCCAGACTTCCTGAATAATAATTTTATGTGGTTTCAAAATATTCTAGGTGCGGCCTTCTTTTTCTTACGTATTTCTGACAACCAACGTTTAGTTTCATCTGTTATCTTTGCTTGAACCAGTATTTGAACCATATATTTTTTTTTCCGATATATTTCCCATTTTCTGGCCACTTCCTCCTGCGGTAAGTGAGATTTTTTTGCCTGCCTGTGCTCTCGGGATGCTTTATGTCCCTCGGCGATCGCTTCTCATATCTCCCTGTTTCACGAGCTTTTCGGTTTCTTTTTTCCTTTCCAACGAACATGTTGCTTCTCTTTCCGTATTTCTGTCGTTATCACACTTAGAAGCTCGCTATATTCCCGTTCTTTGTCTGGCGATTTTCCAAGTTGTTCCTCGATTCTTGTGAATATATTTTTTTTATGTTTCGTTTGTTATGTTTTGTTGAACATATAGTTCAATGACAGTGCGTCATCTATTAAATGTTAGCGTAACCAAAGACACCAGCGTCGCGGTAATGGCAACGCATACATGCAGTCTGCGTGGAAACAACTCGCGGCACAGTTCGAGTACCGATACAAAGGAATCCCCAGATTCTGGGCACCGAACATCACTTGGAAGTATACATTCACTGTGGAACTGGACCGTTAAACAAAATAGAGTATTTTAGCGCATCACATTTCGAAGAAGAAGTGGTCTGATACGTACATTCGTCATTGTTGGCCGGGGCCTTCAGATAGCCGGTTTCGCCTATATTCATAGGGTGATGGTAAAGAAAAATAAACATTAAAGATGTCATCTTAATTCGGCTATAGCAAGCGTTGGTATGCACGCCTTCATGCCAACCGTTTACTTATGCAAAAATTGCGCCAATCTCCATAGCTCTCATTGAGGTGTTATAATTCATCAACCACCAGCAACGCTTTACAATTGATTAAACCTAAACTATATGAACTATATACCAGAAATAAGCTTACGAATATCATCTCGTGCACACCGCAACGACTCCTTCTGAATTTGGGGGGGGGGGGGGAGGGGAGGGAGTGGTTTGAACTTGTTTCGGGGAATGTTTTTCACCAGCACGCACGGACCAATCTCCGGGTCAGCTATTTCGGCACGTTTTGCACAGGGACAACTTCCTGTTGAGACTATACCTCAGCCAGACGTTGTAAACCGGGAACGTCCAAGCCCCCGCTGAGGTCGCTCACCATTTTCTGCAGTCCTGTTTAGTTTCGCAGAGAGAAGCCGTGTCTACGCCGCTAAATCTCACTCTGCCCTCCGCTGCACATCTCTGCAAGCTTACAAACCGTGTATAATGCATAAATGAACGCACATATAGTGGAGGGTGCAGCCTACAGCATATACTAAGCACAGAAAAAGAAATAATATACAGTCAAGAAAACAGCCCTTTCAAGCAGGGAAACATTAAGCGTCTGGAAAGCATGTATACAGCGAACTCTGTTTTTTGCCCACCTCTCGTTTGCGTTTGGCGGAGCCAGTCGGCTGGACTCTGTCTCGCTATAGCAGGAGAAATTGGCAATGCTGTTCGCTCGCAAACGCGCCTATAGTGTAATTCGGGCGTTTCTTGGCCCGTTGTCGCAGCTGCAGAAGGCCGCAAGAACTATGGCGGCGGTGTATAACTTCTAAAGTGGCTGTGCATGGCTTCGCAATGCTGGGCTCGAGACCGCGGGTTCAATCCTTGCCGCAGCGGCCGTGTTTCGGTGGGCGCGATATGCAAAAGCGCTCGTGCACCTATAGACTTAAGCGAACGTTAAAGGTCTCCAGGCGGGTTAAATTGGGTGAAAATTAATTTTAAATTGAAGGAACACAAAGGCGTTGCTGCGATTACTGAAGATAACCGAATAGTGCGAGCGCCTGCGACACACATCAGCGCCGACAATTTTCACTACCTCTCGGTAGCATCAATATAGTTCATTTTCTCTCCGTCCCTGTTAAATATTTCTCGCGCTTTTCTCATTTCCCAAGTGCAGTGTAGCCAAACGGTTTCAATCCTGGTTAACCTGCCTGCTTTTCATTTGTCTTTATTTTATTTTATTTTTTCCCCCCGCTTTTCTAGCGTGTTGGCGAGTCGCAGTTTTGTTGCATTTCAGAGTGACCGCAGTCTGCCGAGAAGTAAGCATGTTGCTTCACTCCTCACTCATATCGTTTTCCTCAAGCATATAAACGGCGATCTCCTGAAAAAGGGCCGGACCTTCCACGGAGCTTTCTGACCAGAAGTGCCCTCCCCGAAAGCGCATCCCACTCTCAGTGGAAAAGGTTGTGTGCACTCATTATATATATATATATATATATATATATATATATATATATATATATATATATATCCTGACACCGGAGATATTGTGAATACTCTGTCTCTTACTCAAAACGTATAGAGGAATATAATTTGCCGCAACAGCATACGTCTGCTGGTGAGCCACTGTCTAGGAAAAGAAAGTATGAGGGGAGAAAACTAAATATGCAGCCCGCAAGATAAAGTTGCGTCGAAGCCTTCGATCGCTTTTCTCGCGGTCAACTGAAGAGCGGGAACGCTTCTCATTGTGTGGCGTGCTTTCATTCCTCATTCCTTTATCTTAGAATACTTTAAAGGCATATACTAAGTCATGATGATTAAGATCATGGCACACCTATGAACAGCAAGAGTGTTTAGAGATTACCAAGCATCATGGGAGCAGCTGGTCGCTTACAGAATCCGCTGGTGCGTAAACTTGCGAAAAGGAATGGAAGTGACGGCCATGCAGAAACGCAATAAACCCGGAACTCAAATCGCTCGCTTCCGCCCGCTTGGCAGCTGGCATTCGTGAACGTCTTCTTCTTCTTCCTTACTATTTAAAGTAGCAACGAGCTCTACCGCTGCTTGAATTGATGTAAAGCCTTGAACGTTACCGATATAAGAGCCGCATAATATTAACCTAAAAAAAAAAAAAGAAATCTGCCTCGCCTCATAATTTCTTACTCCATCGGCTGCGTGTAAGCCGAGCATGTTAGCCACAAGATCACGCAGCTGTAGTTAGTTATTCATGCCACAAATATATTCTTATAGGATATACCAGCATAAAAACAACTGGAGCTAGAGAGGCCTCCTGAAAATGTCCCTATATATTTAAACAGACGTTCCTCTCCAAGGATATGACGAGCACAAAGGCGACGTGTGGTGCGATTATTAAGGCAATAATGGGAAACACATATTTACGCACACAGAAGTACGACATATATCTGGGTACACTTAAGGATTGTGTACCACTCTTGAGAAAGTGCGAAGGTTGTGGGATCGTTCCCCACCTGCGGCGAGTTGTTGTTTCATCCACTTTCATTTACATTAATTTATGGTTTCTTTATTTCATTTGTTAAGCACAAGTAATTTCCCCTATGTTGTCCTTGGTGTCAGTGTTTGTTGGCTTCT
This sequence comes from Dermacentor andersoni, assembly GCF_023375885.2. Taxonomy (NCBI): domain Eukaryota; kingdom Metazoa; phylum Arthropoda; class Arachnida; order Ixodida; family Ixodidae; genus Dermacentor; species Dermacentor andersoni. The sequence continues at coordinate 79,127,836 of NC_092818.1, forward strand.
TATGGTATGACTAATAAAGCTCGGGCCCCTCGGTTAACCCCCTTTCTTCTCGTCTCTTGAGAAAGTGGCACATATGCCCATTCTGGAGGATTGGCCATCGATGGGCACACGCCCGGTGGCTCAATTCAAGAGAAATAAAGTAAATCAAGGAATTCGTTCACTACACTGCGTTATTCCATTACGAGGGCGGTCTGCTTTAGAGATACCAGTCAACTGACACTGCATGACCAGTTTCAAGTATATATATATATATATATATATATATATATATGCTCGCCAGAATAATACGTATTATCTATTCGGGTTTTACCACATGATTATGAGCCACGCCATAGCGGGTGGCTGTGGATTAATTTTTACCACCTCGGGTACGTCAAGGCGCACCTAAATCAAAGTACACGAGCATTCTTGCCTTTCGCCCCCACAGAAATGCGGCCGCAGTGGCCGGTATTGAACCCACAACTTCGAGCTGCGCAGCAGCTCAACGCCAAATCCACACGCTCTGCTTCGGCGGGTGAAATCTGGACAACGTGCACCAACATATACAGGTAAACAATAGGCGCACAACCTCAGCAGCGCTTCACATTTCACCTTATGGTGCGCGCGCGTATGCATCTATAGGCAGGCGCGTTTATCCGGGTACGGAACGCGTCGTCGCTTCACCTTCCTCCGTCGAGTTCTCTCTCGCGCGCGCTCCGCGTCGAGAACGTATGTAAACCGCCCGCGCCCAACACGCGGGTTCCGCAGGTGCAACAGCGGCGGCGGCGGCAGCCGCGCGATGACAATGGGAACAGAGCGACAGACAGATGTCTCGACGACATCGCACCCGTGCGGGAGTGGCTCCTGCGAGCGCGCGGTTGCTGCTGCTGCCGCCGCCGCCGCCGCCGCCGCCGCGAGAGACTAGAGTTGATCCGGTGACTTCCGAGACACTCCCTACACATTACGTCACGCCGACGCCGCGCTACGCGTATACCGCCGCATCGAGTCGGTCGCGCTACCGCGCTCTGCGCGCGCGCGTGTGTGTTACGTCGGAGGATTAAAGCGGTGGTGGCGAAACGACGCGTCGCATGTGCACGTACGCCTCTGTTAGCCGGCTGCTGCTGCTGCTGTTTCAGCAGAGGCTTCGTCTGCATGGTATCGTGTCTGCGAGTGCAACGTTGATACGCATGCGCGAGCGTGCGCGCTTGTTCGGTGCACCAGCGAATCCAAGTGGTGCCCGAGGCCTCTACCGGAGGCGTATAGATACGCGTCGCAAGGCGCGCTCGCCGGCATCGTCGCCCGACTGCCGAACGCGCCTCGATCGGAACCTGTCGGCGAGGTTTTGAAGCCACCACGACGCGGTGCAGGCAGCACTGCTCGGCGAACGGCGACCGCGTCAACTGAAGCTACGGTCCGAGCGGTCGGCGGCTGGACTTACGTTTATTCTCGAACGCAGTGAGTGACCACCTGTCGCGTCTTGTTTTGCGCAATGAAACTTCATTTCCATCTCCTCCCGTCAGTTATGTCCCCTTCCTTTTTTTTCGTTTTTGTTTTCTTATTTTTCTTTCACTACAGGGTTGGTCGCAGCGAGCGAACGAAAACATTACTCGTAGTCTGTGCACTTAGTGAGATGAATGAAGCTTCGCATGCATTCTTATTTGTCTATATGGCGTCCGCGTTAAGGCATTGCACCGCGTAATGCGTAAAACGGTTGGTTATATTTATATATTTTCGCTCGTTTGTTTCGTCGTTGTGTTCGCTTTTAATTCAATTGAGATGGAAGGCCGTTATCAGTTATGTTACTTGACTTCAATATGGCAATTGTTTGCAATATATTTCGCGCTGGGGCAATACGGGTCGGCCATACATTATCCGGCCTGAAATCATATGCCCGACTGTATGCCGCTTGAGTATGTAAACTGCGGAACGGTCTATTGAACGAATCTCTTATGCAGTGAATTGCGACCTGCGCTTATAGAAAGTAGACATAATGGAGCGTTTTGCATTAGTAATTCTCGCATTCCATCCTCGCATTCTGCAGTATGTGCTACAGCGAGGATGGCTGCTGTAAAAAAAAAGTATACTATACCGTGAATATATATCCTATAGTGAAACAGCAACTACACAACTAGTAGGTTCCCATGTCTCACGCGTAATCTTTTCAGAGCACCAACCTGACGATTCAAACTGCAGGCAAAATTAGAGCTTCTGGGCTCGCGAAGACTGCTTCTCAGTGACAAACGCATTCACTGCCATCTCGCCTGAAATCGTGATTGATTGACTGCCGCATATTGGCATTAACCACTACTGCGTGCACATATGCATACTGCCCGATAAACGTGCACCCAGCTATCGCTTTCTCACGGGAAAAGCGATAACTTACCCGTATCCCTTACAGGAGGCCTCACACAAACCTTCTAAACACAAAGCTATACCTGCACACGCACCACGCAGGTTGTGCAGGAGCACAGTTTGTGCAGCAGTGCAGCATATACAGACATGCATAGAGTATGCGACTTCCCAGTGTACCGCATACAGTATAGACTATGCAGTGCTGCAGCGTGCGACCTGTGTGCAGCATACATAGGGCTTCGAAGTGTACTGCATACAGTATTGTAGTTACGAACGGTTTGCATGAGAGAACTCCGCAGGCTGCTGCACACGGTATACACGGTATGCAAATCGCACGTGAACTGCACGTACAGCTTCGTAGCTTACTATACGATATACCGAGCGCATCCTATTGCAGTACACAAAGTGCATGCATGCGAACGGCTTCACAGCGGCGACTAGTCAAAGCACGCATTAGTGGCTTAGCAAGGAGCGAAACGCGTGCCTGCACTTGAGCTTGTTGGTACGGCTTCACTACGGGGAAACGGCGCGATTAAACGAGACAGAAGAGACGGACAGGACAGCGCCTGTCCTGTCCGTCTTTCCTGTCTCGTCTTGTCGCGCTGTTGTCCCGTATACTGTAATATAATTTACACCCTAAAAAGTGAAAAAGGGTGTAAATGTGTCTATAACTCACACCCTCAGGGTGTTATCTATATAACGGACACCCTAAGGGTGTGAGTTATAGACACATTTACACCCTTTTCCACTTTTTAGGGTGTAAATTATTTTACAGTGATAATGGAGTGAAACGGGAAAGCTAGCACATGTACGACTGCCTCTCATTCTAATTTCCGTGTATTATTTCCGTAGGCCAAATTGATATGAATGGTACTTTTTCCAAGCAACACTACTTGTAGGCTGTCGTCAACCTTTAGTTAAAATTATACGCCGATCCTGCACCGAAAACGTGCCGTGACACCAGACTTTGTGCCAAACTATAATCAGTGCTGACTGCAAAAAGAAAGGAAGTGGGTTAAATGCTTCTTTAAAGGTTCAATGGGACGTTTCATTACTGTATTCAGCGAGTAGCCTCCGCGATAAAGTAAAGGAAATGCTGTTGTATTCATAGACATATAATTGATAGGTGTGCTTACAATGCGTATATACTTCTCCTTTATTGATTACTACATTTAAAAACTAAGCTTTAAGTATTACGTTCTTCTATTGCTCCGTCTTTCCATAGAAGCATATACGCCAGCTTTCCGGCTTAAAAAAAATAAAATAATCGCATTAATTCGAATACTATTCAGTGTAAAAACTATGAAAACAATTGCGGGCGAAATTGACACAAAGAAAAAGTGAGGCGTTGACTACATTAAAAGGACTGGGACTCTGCCACAAACTTCAGCTACCACAATAATCGAGGATTCCGACTCTAAATTCCAGCTAACGAACGGATAAGATATATTGTACCGGCATTTTATCAGCGATGGCGGGCATACAAATCACGTTTCTCATAATCCGAGTCGACTGACTGATTTCGAAGTACATGCTATTGGTAACTTTTACTCGTAACTAAATTTATTTCCACATAGATAGAAGGACGGTTAGCTCCGAGGCACGCAGTATACCATGCAGAATGTGCTCAGTCATATCGCGGCCGCAGTAAACTCACTAGCAAGTCATGCGCGAAGGCCCAAGACAAAGAAAGAAGGGAGATGAAAAGAAGAAGGCAAAGAAAAAAGATGGTGCACGTAGGAATTAGAACGCACTTGCAACTATGACTTTTAAGCGCTGCCGGGTGCGCCACATAGCCGAGCACAGAGCGCGGCGAAAGAGCCAGACAACAGCGTCGCAGCAGGAATGCGACCCGAAATGAAAAACGGTGTTAAATGTCACCAGTACAGACTGCGGCGTGTTGCCGGCCCGCCACAGACGCTCTTGCGACGCCAGAGACAGAGAACAAAAGGAAGAAAAAGTCATCCTCGCGGCCGCCGCGGATAATAAGGCGAAACATGCATCAGCAAGAAGCGCTTCGCACATGGCAACAAGCGAACAAGATGAGAGATGAAAAAAAAGTAAGAAACACGAAAAGATCAGAAGGCATCTTCGGTCTCCCACAGTGTGTATATCTGTAGTTCAGGCATCCGAACATAAGACACAGGGAGAGAGACAAAGATAGAGAGTGAGAGAGAGAGAGACATGTAGCAAAGCAGCCTGAGAGGCAGACTAAAGGGATCTAAGGCTTCCAAAATGTTACCCTATCTACCGAACCATTTATTAAAGGCACCCGTAAGGACACAATCGCGTAACCTTGTATTAGTGAACTATGCTTCTGCAGCAGCAATATAGCCGCTCTTATCCTGAGAAGAGCCCAGGCGCGCGCGCACACACACACACACACACACACACACACACACACACACACACACACACACACACACACACACACACACACACACACACACACACACACACACACACACACACACACACACACACACACACACACACACACACACACACACACACACACACACGTGTGTGTAAATACGGATTGAGACAACGACACATTGATAGCTCTCGCATTAGCTTGCTGTGACGTCTTCAAACTGGACAGAGTTAAGTCAGGTATTAACTGTTTTTTTTTTTTCGTAAAAGCGGACTACATTGTATTCGAAAGGAACCAAAAGGCTCAGTCTAAAGCAGCTTGTTATAAATTCGTCGTCGTCGTACTTTGAAATACTTTGGAGCTCGTGACGTCACACTAACACATCGGCGCGAAATTTAGAAAACGGACAATTTGGCCTTCGTTTTTGTAATGATAAAATGTTTACTGCCATATGAGTAAAGATGGTGTTTTGAAAGTATAAGTAATCCATATAAAATTTATTTATTCTCGCTTCTTCGATGCCGCTTTAACAGAATACATGACCCTGACAATTTATAATCTGCGACTTCCATTTCAAGTAACTATGCCCATGATCTCCAACGAATGCTGCCTAACACACTTGAACAATCATAAATTGGTACACAGCAGGGTGTTATCGTTCAAGAAAGCTTTTTTCAGAAAAAGTACTCGATAACAGAGATCGTTGGCGATGACGCTTTGAAATTACCGCAACAATTCCACGTTACGTTGGATTTCGACAACGCCTACTGGAATCGGGTTGCTGTTTGTTTGTCGATGGCGGAAGGACATCACATTTTAGTGGAGATTAAGCAACATTTAGAGATGCTTACCGCTGTAAAAGAACTGTCGAAATGGGTGACGGTTGCGTGAAATCCGCGACGTAAAACGCAATCGACGCAATGAACGCGGAAATGTCAACGCGAAATTGAAGCATGATAGCTTGCCTTTTATCTTTATCCAACAGTGCGCCACTTCCTCCAAAGCGAAGCGTTTTGAAGAATGCTGCACCAGCGTAAACTGACCTAACCGTTCTCTTTAAAAGACATGTTAGCTTAGTTTGATCGGTTGGAAATGTTAGATCACAAATGTTAAGGGAGATAAATACATTTTAGCGCCCTTAAGAAAAAGAGAGAAATGTTAGAGACAAGCGTGTAGACATATGTGCACCATGCGACCCAGATGATGGGACAGAGAAAAACTAGATGGACTCCTCATCGTGCATTAGCAGGAGCAGATGAGCGTACGCTACATGCATGCATATTCTACAGCGGAGAAAAGACGCATTACATCTTTCTATCCTACTTAATCCCCCCCCCTCACTCTACACCCCAATTTATCTCTCTCTCTTTTTTTTTTTTTTTGCTTCGTTCTTGCCAGTTCATTCGTTCTTTCCTTATTCTGCTCGTCATTTCCTTCTTATTATTCACGATTTCACCATCGTCTTCCTGAAGGTACACACGAGTTTCAGCTCGAAGAAAAACAAAACGTTACATTTGCCTGCGCGACTTTCACTTCGCTATATTTTCTTCCCGTCTTTTCTTGTTCTGCCTTGGTTTCTTCTGCGCTTCCTCCCTTCCACTGACTTTGCCGTCGTCTACGCGGAACACAGCTGTGTCGGCTTTCGGCGTGAGAACAGGCAAGAGAAATAAGCGAACGCGTCTCAGCGCATACAATTGCAACGCCAACTGCGCGTCTCCGCTCCGAGCAGTGCGAGGCAACAATAGACGCCACGCAGCTGCGAATTCGAGCGCGCGCGATCCGCTCGGAGCACCGCGTCACCAGACAGGCGTGCGGCCATGCATGCGCGGAATCGCGAGGAGGAGTCACGTGGTACAGAGCCGCTGTTCCAACGTTGCGCCGAGCAGGCTAGCACAGACGTAGTAATAGCGGCACCTGAAACGATGAAGACAGGGAGACGATGGAGAAGGACATTCTACGTGTGCAAGAACGCTATTGAAAAGGCGGGCGTAAAACGAATAAAAAAAAAGAGATGAAGGACGACGCTGGAAGAACAAGAAGGAAGTACATTCTTCTGATCTTGCTCAAACAGAGAAAATAGGGGGACGGCACTCTACAGCTTCCCTTTCCAGTTCCCTGAACGCAGCCTTATACTGTATAGAGTCATCCGGGACGGAAGGAAGACGAACGCAAGGACGTTTTGCAATCGTTTCGAACTGCTGCATGCCTCTTCGTGGAGACGAAAGCGAAAGCTAGCGAGAGATAATTCATGTCGCTCCAAGCGCCTGGCGTGTAATCTCGGTTGCTTCGGGAAACTTTGGGGAGGAAGTTCGCTTAAATGAATGGCAGTACGGAAGAAGAGCGGTTGTCTGTTAAGGCGACTGTAAATAGAAATCATCGACCAATCTCAATACTTATGGATCGCACTTTCAAGTTTTCTTTTGCGTGTCCTCGGAGAGGAAAAAGTGCTTAACGGGGAGAATTAAGGCCGTACGTCAGTTTTCGAATTCGACGCTCGGACACGTGGTATCAGTGACGCCATTGTGACTTCGTGAATGTCGTTATATTTTCGCGTTTTTCGGTCGTCCCTTAACAGAAGCTCGTAAAAGTTGCTGGGCTAGACCGCCTTACGTACGCAGTTTATTGTAACTGAAAGGAATCAGTATTTAAGAAATAGTGGGTGGTCCCTGGGTGTGCGGAAATAACTACGTTATTGCCACTTGCGCTCATATCATGTAGAATTGTGCGTGTTTGTTATTGTGTGGAGCAAGTTGCACAAGTAATCAATCAGCAGCACTTCTCTATGCAGTATTGCTCCTTCCGTTTTGCGAAACCGATCATCCAAGTAACTATATTATCAGAGACAGATAACAGCTGGCGTGAATATGCTAAGCACTTCTTTCTCCTCGTGTACTGAGTCCAGTAAAAATACCTTGCACGTTACAAGCTTGAAATATATCCCATTGTGTTCTGTCTCAAAAAGAAGCAGAAAGTAAGAATTGATGTTGGTTTATGTACCACTGATTGATTGGACATGCCACTGCACGACTATACAAAGAAAGATGGAGCACCTTGCAAAGGTAAACAGGCAAAACGTACCACAGGACCGTGAAACTTAAGGCGATCTTTCGTATGCTCGTAAGGGGAACAGTGTACACTCTGTAGCAATATTTTTAACCAGCCTCTGTTTTGTCTTTCTTATAGAAACCTACTCGCTAAAAGGCTCTTCACACAGTGGTTGAGGTTATCAGTGCAGAAAGAGAGAAAAGGGGGGCAAAGAGAAGAGAAAGAAAGAAAGAAGGCAAGGATGAGGGATTGAAGGAAGAAAAGAGAGAAATAAGGAAAGAAGGAAGAAAAGTACGAGGGAAGCAAGGAAAGTAGGAAGGAAGGAGAAAAGAAGAAATTAGGGGAAAGGAAGGAAGTTAGGTAGTAGGGAAAGAATGAAAGAAAGAAGGAATTAAGTAAAAGAGGAAGGCAAAAAAAAAAACACTAGGAAGGAAAGAAAGAGTGAAGGAAGGAAGAAAAAAAGAAACCAAAGAAGGCTGGAAGTAGGGCACAAATTAAATTCTGGGGTTTTACGTGCCAATTAAACACGAAACAATTATGAGGCACGCCGTAGTGAGGGACTCCGGGTTCATTTCGACGACCTGGGGTTCTTTAGCGGGCTCTATTATGCACGGTGCGTGGGTGTTCTTGCATTACGCCCCCATTGAAATGCGGCCGCCGCTGGCGGAATTCGAACCCGCGCCGTCCGGCTCAGCAGCGCAATACCATATATGGGACTATCACGGAGGATAGACAGGAAGCAGAGAAACAAACAAGGAATGAAATGGAAATAAAGGAAAGAAGGAAGGAAGGAAAGAAAGAAAACCATGGGTTACGAATGTTAAGGCTGCGAAGAGCCCCCGCGCATAGCTGCATTTGAAATCTCGCTTCTCAAAACCTTCAACCGCGTTCTGTGGCAAGTATTTACTTTGCGGCACTGTAGGGCAGCTTATTTCCTCGCACATTCTGCCCACAGTGAGGTTCCTCCATCCGGCACATTAATTCAGTATTCCCGGAATCGGGATTGTATTTTGGGTAACATGTCGTTTTCCGTTCTGCATTCTTTTCCTTGCTTTCGTCGTTGGTTCTTCGAAATCATTAAATGCACATTTTTTTTGTCACGCCGAGGTCGGAGGTAGCACCTGCGCAGAAGAGAGTCGACGTGTTCGTCTGCTTGTTTTGCTCGGAGAAACCGCGAGGATTCTTGACTTCGTGGATTTCTTTTTTTTTTTTTTTTTGTCCTTTCGCGCAGGCATTGACACAATGAAAAGATATAGCGGGTGTTCCTGTAGCGAAAATGTGTCCTTCCAGATAAAATAATCATTTCTAGTGGTGCACCTCAAATCTTTGGCACACACTTAAAATAATGCGCTCATCTAAGAGCCAATGCGATCGCTCGACCAGAGACTTCTTAATTAATGACTTTAGGATGAGACACGTAACTGCGCAATTCGTTAAACAATATTCGAAGCAGAGCATTTTCTTTCAAAACTCGGTGGTTCGCACGAATTTAGAGAAGCAAGTGTTCAGAAATGCTGCTGAAAGTTTGTATGTTTTCACTCTGCGGAAAAAAATGCGATATAAAATAGAACATTACAGGAAGAGCACATCTGGTGTCCGTGGTTTCCAGAAGTGGTTCTAGGCCTAATATTCCTAGCAGAAAAAAAAATAGTTATGGCCCGAGTTCGACTGCTTAATTAAATTCTGCAGTTGTGCAACATGCCTCTTAAATTCAGTATTTGAAACGGTTATAGTCAGTAGGGAAGTTATCGCTATTTTATTAATCGTATCGGCAGTTTTGTTCAAGAAATTCCATGTGCACCATGGCTATGAAGCTCGACTAACAAATTTAATAATTTTGTGTCACATCCTTCATTATGTAAGTTTTTCTGTAGAATATGCAGTTTTTTTTCTCTCTCTCTTTAATTTCCAGTGGCGGATAGCACATTTCCAGTCGTTGCGCTCGATTGCTCGAAGAAGCCAACATTACTTGACCGAAACATTGAAATGCAATATGAAGTACAAAATTTCAATAAATATGTTTGAATCTGTTACTTTATGACACATATTGCGAGTTACCAATCATAACCGCTGAGATTTCAAGGCATTTCTCGTCGCAACAAATTCCGAGCATGGCACTAGTGTCAAGATGGGCGCCTTCAAATTTGCCACGAGTAGGCTCCCTCGTCCCGCCTACTTCTTTACCAAAGTGCCGCTTCATGTATTGAAGTACACAAGTAACTGGAAAGCCATTGCAATGAATATCACGAAACTGGCGTCATCCTGACAATTCGTTTCAAGCGGATAGGCACTGTGGACTCACGGGCTTAAATTCGTAAACAATTAGTAGAACATTGAATTAATCACATTTTGTTAATTAGGTAACTGTACATTTAAATTGTTTTGCAAGTATAATGTCTGCCTCCTTGTTTTTTATAGTGTCCGCCTTTTGCCAGTATAATGTCCGCTAATCCAGCTCTACGTATATAATTGTGTTATCTGTCGCAAGCGATATTAAAAAAAATTGTATAGTGAGAAAATATTTTTGCAGAAACCATGGACGATGATTGTCAATGTAAGCGAATGGAACGAACGAACGAACGAACGAACGAACGAACGAACGAACGAACGAACGAACGAACGAACGAACGAACGAACGAACGAATGAATGAATGAATGAATGAATGAATGAACGAACGAACGAATGAATGAATGAACTAATGAACGAATGAATGAATGAAGAAAGGAACGAAAGAACGAACGAAAGAGCGAGGGAACAAGCGTTTTCCTTGCCGAGCGCTCCACAAAACTCGCGCGCGACAGTCCCCTCCCCCCTGCCGCTCCCCTCATCTCGGTTGCGCAAAAGCACGTTCCCTTTCCCTCGGCGCCTTTGAACTTGAAGTCCGACCACCGAACACCAAGCAGCAATGCGCCTACCGCCGACCACCTTCCAACCACGAAAACGGGCCAAAGATGCAAAGAAAGCTATTCGCTTTAAAAATAAAAGAAGGTATATGCAATATTGCGTCACAGCATGTTGTTCAGGTCGTTTCCAGTCACTCTCCACATAGGTGTCTGTCCACTTCACGCACTGTGCATCTCGCCAAAAAATAATTCCTTAACGTACCTCACCTTTCACTGTACGCGGAGGAGCACAGTTGATTACGGCATAGCGTGGGTTTTGTGTTCAGTATTTCCACGGGGAGTACCAGACACGCCGAAAACCTGAATTGAAACATATTAAAATGAAATATATTACTGCCGAGTTCGTACTGCAGCGCCCAGTATGAGTTGCGCTACGGCACAATCCCATCACTTCTCTCAGTAATAAAAATGACGTGTCGTTTTTCTTGTAAGCAAGGTGCTACCGCAAGCGGAACGGCGTTGCGCCATTTTTTTTTTTTTGCGTATGTTTGTGTGTGTGTAGGCACTGCCATGCTAGCCCTACGGGCACTGCTTGACAACGTGGCAGCGCCTATACATAATTAAGAGACGGACTCTCGTGTTGCAAATCATATTGAGCATGGTAGTATACGTGTTTCGTTTTATGTATGACTACGAGGAAGCGCCGCAAATTTCCCGAACAAACATACATGCCTTCGATTGGGAACGGACGTCCTCAGTGCTCCAACTCAGCTCTGAACACAGAATGCTGAAAATGATGCTGCAGAAATAATTCTCAGATTGTTATCGGCGACCACTTTCTTATGTAACCCTGTTGTCTATGTCCGTGCCAGCTCATGTGTCGCAGCAAAGTTTATGCACGCGATCGGATTAGAGAGGACTCTTTCGATACAGAACCGGCGACAACGTCAAAAAAATATTCTGTAGTGTATAAGTGCGTCTTGCGCCAAGCGTTAACTTGGTAACAATGATAATATGGTGAAATCAAACATTACACTACGGTATCAGGTTACTTACACCGGCCGCACGCTGATGACGCGCTGGCCTCGTGTTATCTCTGGGACGTCACGCCGCACGCGGCATGTTTGTCGCCTGCGTCAATCAATCAGTACCCCTCTATCTTTCTCCCGCACTTTTGCTTTCTTCTCCGCCACTCCAGTTCTTGCCCTCTTTAGTTTGTGGGGCTAGGACGCCGCACGTGAAACCACCACATGAAGTGAGTGAAGTAGACCAAGAAAGATCGCCGCCTTAAAAAATCGCGCAACGATCGACTTCATTGCAAATCACGGCGGTTTACCGACAGATAAGTAATGTGAACTGATATAGCCTCGCACTTGCGGCGTACTTATGCTAAAACCACAACACATGACGCAGGACTGCTGAGAGTACGCCGGCTCAAGTGTCAGAACGAATGCGATTAAATGACAGCGTCTTATTACTCAAGTACGTGTACTTTTAAGTAGGAGCTTTCGTAGGCGGATTCTCGAAGGTCAGTGAAATGCCGAAATATGCTCCTGTGATTTCGTAGACGCCCAAGGTGAGAATAAATATACTACAGGGCGTTCTACAGTCTGGCAAAGCTGTAATCCCAGTTGTGAAAATCCCGGGTGCGTCTATCTATGCTGCTCCGTCGTGTAGATACGGGACTGAAATTCGACAAGCCTACCACGTTCACATCGCCTTAGTAAAGCAAGTAATGAAGCAAGTGCAAAACATGTAGAGACAGAAAAGAGTTGAGATGAAGTCAGAGACGAAGAATATTTATTTATTTATTTATTTATTTATTTATTTATTTAGTACCTGCATCGCGAATAAGGCACTACAGCAGGGAATTCTTGAGTAACAATTCAGCAACGCAATCCAGGTTGACTCCTTGGTACGTCTGTACGGTCCACGCTGTAGTTCAAGCTTCTGGGCTTTTCTGCGTTAGCCTGTCATTCTTGCCATTACATACAAAACAAGTACCCGTACTCACGAGAGTTTACAAAGCAAGCACGTGTCTATAGTACCACCTCGGTACGTCTCAACTCACGTAAGAAATGCGATCACTGAAGACCACCTGATCCCACCGCACAGTCGCAAGCAATACGAGTGGGGCCAACGAATTAGCTTTTTAGAAATGATTACTCGTCACGTACGGGTTCGAGTCTGACGTGTCAATATGTAACCGCTCGATACAAAATTGTAGCTTTCCCATCGAACATTTATTTAGTCTGATTGAATACAACAGTATATACAACGATGGCCATTTGAATAGGGATTTGGGGTTTTCGTTTTCACATTGCTCAGGGGGGGCAGCCTCAACGGAAGCATAGTCCGCGTCTCTGGTCGAATCCGAAATCTGACACGTTTGTCTGGCAACACACCTCAAACCACATTTTCAGAAGCTATCGTGGCTAATCATGGCTGCCCTACACCAGCACCAGCACTTTTGTTCTCCTGTGGTAACACGGGTGCAACACTGGAGCACACACAAGTAACATTTCTGAAATCTACTGGCCTGAGCGACGGATTGTAGTATATATATATAGGCGTGATGGGCAGCCCAGTGTGCGCGCAGCGTTAGTGTCTCCTTCAGTGTTACCTCTTAACCCCTTCTCCTCTATATACAGGGTATACAGCAAGCCACGCGCTCGTGCAGATGACCTGCCTACCCTGTCCTCCAATTATGTCTTATTCCGCCCTTTTAAATCCCCTGTGATCCATATTTTACCTTGGCAGCCACAACCGCACTGTTTTCAGGTTCAGAATTCCGGATTGCCATCCACCCTGTCATCGGTCTTTTCTTGGTGGGCAAAATTTAGAAGAAAAAAAAAACGGAAGAAATTGTTGGCATTTTGTTTCTTTTCATTCAAAAGTATGTCTGCATCGAAATCTACATAGATATATTTTTTATAAATGTGCAATTCAAACCTATGTCCACCGTATTTACGCCGGAGCGCGCTGTCTGTTTGCTTAGCGTTTACGGTTTGACGTTAATCGTTCAAAATTTAGACGTGTACTACCACTGACGTACGTTTGGCATACGTCATAGCCGCTTAGTGAACAGCGACATTTAGGATCATCCGTGACGCGTCCTACATTTCTAAGTGCCACTCTCTGCAGCCTCAGCAGAGCTTAGTATCTGCTTTCTCATCTTTGCTTTTCTCGGAAATTGGAGCAGAAACTCTGGCATCTCCAACTGGACGTGACAGGTGCGCCGCGATATTTGTTACTTCCAAAATAAATCGGTTGCCCACCTGTAAAATGAATGAGCTCAGCGGAGCCCAGCGTTGCTAAATTCCAAGGAAAAAAGTTCGCGGGGGCGCGCGAATATATTACAAGCTCTCTGCTGAGTCAGTCAGACGCCTCTGCACACCATCTGTATAGGCAGCGATTAAACAGCGTGGGCGTCTTCACTGTATGCGTTTTGCACCTATCAAAGGTGAGAGGTATTTTTCGCCCAAAAGAAACAAAATCAAAATGCCGATTCAACGTACATGTTGAAATCTACGTAAAGCGAAGCTTCAGTGAAACGAATAATCAGATGCTCTGCAACTAATGGCGATGCGCTTTTTTTATTGAAATGAAAATAAAAGAAAGTGACGTAGTCACCCTATAATGATGACGGCTACTGCTTTTCTCATAGCAGAAATAACAATATATAAAAAAAAATCGTAGTACGAAAACGAAAAGAACCGACGTCACAGGGTCAGAAATCCACACGACACAGTCGTATACATCCACGAACATGTAAAGATAAACGACAGAGGCGTACAGTTCTGTTTACTTTCACGTTATGAAATGTGTAATTCCGCGCAACGGTACCGTTTATCCACCACAAAGGTCACAACTTCAATCTCATGCGAGTTTTATGCTTGTGCACTCTACACCCCCCACAGGATATATGCCGAAATGCCAACTCCCACTCGGGCGGATGCTTCCATGTGTGAGACGCCTACGCAGCAAAGTCGCGAGGACGAAGGCGGCTTATGATGCTTGCTGAGGCGATGACAGTCGTCGTCACAGCGGAGTACGACACGAATCAAACAAGCTTCAAGGATTCCGTGTACCTTTTGTGCCACAGTGGCACATACCCACTCCGAAGGACTGACAAAGGGGGAACACTTCCTATGGTCATGCCCGAAATTCCAAGCTGATAGCAACGCTCCCCTCGAAAAGGTGCCACAAAGGAACCTTCTGCATGCGTGCCCGCAACAACTTGTGTTCCCCGCAGGATCTCTTATAGACCGCAAAGAAAATTGATGTCTCCTTATCGCATTCTCAAGAGAGACTGGTCTGATGGACATGTGGTGATACACCAAAGTGATTCTATAAGAGACGCTGGGGCGGAGCAACTGCCGGCCTTGATAGCCAACCTAAACTTACCTTTTGCTAGGACTCACCACCACCACTACCACCATCAGTATACGCACACACCTAGTGGTTCATACAGAATGGCTAAATAAAAAAAAAACGTAAATCAAGGAAACTGCTGAATATAAGGCGATATTTTATTAACAGGTCCGAGTACTTTAGAGACATTTATGGGCCGAGATTAGATGTTCATTTTGTGTATGGTAATCTAGTTGATACGCAAAGCAGAAGTGCGCTTATATACTGGCACTACTGTGCCGGTAAGCGCACAGGAGTTATACAAGCCCGCTCGCTGGCATATGTATATATATATATATATATATATATATATATATATATATATATATATATATATATATATATATATATATATATATATATATATATATATGCCCACAAATATATCCGCCAATATACAACCGAACTAGCAGCATGACAACTGCAGCCGAGCCAAATCCGTAGGCGATGAAATCTTCGCTTTAAAAGAGCAAAATAATGCATTTCCTCTCAATAAGCACAGGTCAATGCAAAAGTAATATTTACCAGGCTGAACAACACGAGGGTTTGAGCTACAGTTAGGGGTACTTTAAGATTACCCTATCGAAAAAAATACTCGTACGCTCCATATCCAATATTTTCATGTGAACTTATGGGGGTCCTTCGTAAAAATCCGTGTTTACACATATCCTATGGTTATTATCAGTATTATCAGTTTAAATCACCCATCCGACTGCGAAACACAACGATGCACTGCGACTGCGTTGAACCAGTTATAATAAACCACTTGGCAGTTTGAGCCTCTTCGTGCTAGTTTTCTCGTTTTCATTCCTGGTCGGTTCCATTCCTGGTCCCTTACGAAGTAGTATTGAAGCTTCTTGTTACCTTTATCACTGGTTCTGATTGCATATGCCATGCTTCGATGCTGATTGCTCGGCAGGCCTTGCTTTGTTCTGGTATTCTTGCGTTAAATAAGCGGCTGGGAGGGAAGAAATAATGCAAATTGAACGGCCGGTATAGCCGCACATAGTCAGCACGTCAGCTAATACGTGGGTCGCCGTAATTTGGTCAATGCGCATTGCGAAAAAGACAGCTTGGCCTCTTTTCTGCAGGATGCATTCTGGAACGACCAGCTTCAGGAATTGGCTAGCTTCAAACTTTAACTTTAGGAACCTCCCATTGCTGTCACGTGACCACCTTCGAGCTTGCTTGCATCGATGAATGTTCATATAAGTGCAGAAGCAGAACTGCTGCATGTTTACTCAAGGCACAGTTGGCTTCGATGTTCTACACTCAAGTATGTTTCATTTTTTCTAGTTCTCATTTAAAAAGTCCCGTAATGATGGAAAGTGCTCGCGTAACAATAATATTGGAAAACGCTTTATAAACAACAGCGTCATCTTTATTTCACTGGTGAAGTCGGGATTGCGGCTTATTGAGAAAAAACAAATGACAGCAGAAGGCACAGCCACCGTTCTGCGAGCTGGAGATATTGAACTGCCCACTAATCTCTCGACGAGATGTTGCAAGTTTTCACTTTGAGATCTCTCGGAAGGGTTGTAAATTCGAGAATCGTTCATTTCGAGCCATGAATGCCATGACGGTAATCACACTGTGTCGCATAAACAGACACTCAAGTGCTGACCTAGCTTCTATGTTTCTTGTTTCTTTTTCTTTCTTTTTTTAATTTTTTTGCGGTTGGGAGTAACTAATCGCGATGACGTCCTCGTTTTAGCCGGAATTGTGGTATACGTAAAAGACCTTAGAGAAAGTATCGTTGACTCATGTCTAGAATTCTTGTAGTGTGAACTAAATGTCAATCGATGTCAGTTTTCTAGTTGCAAAAATTGTAAGGAAGTCAAGGTGTTCTATAATGATGTCCACCGAAATAATGGATTCACTTCAACGTAATTCAATTTTCCATGACCGCTTGTCGCGTTTAATTATTCAGTGTTGATGTATTGAGCCCAGTCGTTCGAAAGTCTGCACGCTGCGTTGCATGTCCGCCACAGCTCACAGCTGACATCGCGGTGACTGAGAATGTAATATACGAGTACGTGACATTTCTGAACGAATCCGCTTTTGATTGCTGAGCGATATAGACGACGCTTCAATATTCATAAATGGCACACTCCGACAACCCGCGCGAGCGTCGGCATTTCTCTGTTGACTCATTTAGAACGAAACACGCGGAGTCAAGTCGCGCGACACCAGGTGGCGCCGTCCCTCGCAAGACCAGGGGGTTAGGAAATTTGGTTGTAGGAGGTCAGTGTTCTTTTTTTTTTGTTTGTTTTAGCCTAGGTAGGACATTAGGCAGTATAATAGCAAGAGCTTGGTGGCGCAACCCACCACTCCGTTCGAAAGGGGACGGTCCATCCATCCGTCCGTCCGTCCGTCCGTCCGTCCGTCCATCCATCCATCCATCCATCCATCCATCCATCCATCCATCCATCCATCCATATATCCATATATCCATATATCCATATATCCATCCATCCGTCCGTCCGTCCGTCCGTCCGTCCGTCCGTCCGTCCGTCCATCCGTCCAGAACGCTCTGTACAGAATTAAATCGGAAAGCATGGGAGGGGGAGTCGGAATGCTCAGCCACCAGGGAGCCAAATGGAAAAGAGTAAATGCAGAATGCGTGGAAAGAAAACTTGTCTCGGTGTAACGTATTTGTGGACCAGAAATAATTGCATAGAGAAGAATCAACAGTTGGTGGAATGCCCAAGTGCTGATATTAAGGGTTTCGGGTATGATGCCGAAATTATCCTATTCAGTGGCATGAATGCACGCATACAGGATCTAGATGGCTATACCGACAACAACGGGAAGTCAATCTTTGTGAGCAACATAATCTCGTTATTGTGAATACAGGACCTAAGTGTGAAGGGCAGATCACGTGGGAAGTCGGGAATCGGCAATCGACCATTGATTACTGTCTGATGACAGAAGGAATTCATACGTTCAAAGAAATGGTCATAAACGAGGAAGGGTATAGCAGCATAGGGAGTGACCATACACGCATCATTTTGAAAATGGGATATGTGGTTGGGAAAGCGAGCAAGCAGCGAAGAATAGCCAGTCCAAATTTGAACGCCGAAAAAGTAATAAATATAGCCAGAACTGTCGTGGAAGAACTTGGAAAATGGCCAAATAAAGAGCGGGAACATAGTGAGCTTCTAAGTGCAATAACGACAGAAATACGGAAAGAGAAACAACAAGTTCATTGGAAAGAGAAAAAAGAAACCGAAAAGCTGGTGGAACAGGGAGATACGAGAAGCGATCGCCGAACGACAGAGAACATGCAGGCAAAAAAAGTGCAGTTGCCGCAGGTTGAAGTAGACATAAAATGGGAAATATACCGCGAAGAAAATCTATGGTTCAAAGACTGGTGCAAGCAAAATTAAAAGGTGAAAGTGAATGTTGGTTGTCAGAAATACGTGAGAAGAAGAAGGCCGCACCTAGAATATTTTGCAACCACAGGAATTCTGCAACAATAGAACAATGTATCCTAGACAAAGATGGCAACAAACTGGAAGGGGACACGGCATTAAACTACGATCGAAAATTAACAGCCGAAGCTTTCCAAAGCAATGACGAGGTTGTGTTTGAAGAAAAAAAGCATGAAAGAGAACCAGATGTAAAAGGAGCTGGTGTTTACAAATTTCAACTCGATGAAAGCCGAAGTGAAAATTCAGAAGCGCGTAGCCACAGGGCTATACGAGGTTCCCGCTAGGCTGAATAATGAACTAGGGCCAAGAAGTAAGGAAGCTCTGTTGAAAGCAGTAGAAAAAAAAAAACCTTAAACTATAGGCGAATACCGGACAGTTGGCGATAAAGTAGAATTAATTTAGTTTATAAAAGTAAAGGGGAGAAATATAGAATTCGCTCATATAGACCGTTGACCTTTACGTCGGTAATATACAGGTTAGCAATACAGACAATTAAATTAAAGCTGCAAGCATGGGGAGAGAATAACGGCATATTGGGAGAACTTCCGAATGGCTTCAGAACCGGTCACTTGTTTTTACTCAGTGTATTGAAGTATCCGGAGTAGGAATGAGACCCTTATATGTGGCTATTTTAGAATTACAGGAGCGTATGGCAACGTAGACCTCAACATTTTGTGGGACATTCTGGAAGGGAAAGGCTTAGGCGATGATTGTCTAAAGCTTTTGAGAGAGATTTACCTAGAAAATACCGTTTGCGTTGAATGGGAAAGGATGAGGAGCGAGGAGAAAGTTGATATCAACAAGACATTGAGGCAGAGGTGCCCTTATCCCCACTGCGGTTTATGATGTACATGGTGAGGATGGAGAGGGCTCTAGAAGAAAGTAATATCGGGCTTAATCTCTCATACAAACACGCGGGTACAGTAGTAGAGCAGTAGCTTCGAGGTTGATTTTATGCGGACGTCATTGTGTTGCTAGCTAAAAAGCAAAGTGATTTGCAACGTCTGGCTATACCTGTGGACAGGAAGGCGAGAATTTAGGTTCGAAATTTAACGTTAAAAATCAGGTGTTATGGTATTCAATAAAAACAGGGAACAGAAAGTGGCAATACAGAGCCAGGAAATACCTCGAGTAAAAGAATATAAAGGCCTTGGTATATGGATTAATTAAGGCAATAGATATATGGAAACACAGGAAAAGCAATAACAGTGAAGGGGAAGAGAAATGCAGCCATAACGAAACACATGACGCTATGGGGATAAAATAGGTACGAGGTGCTCCGGGCTTTGTGGAAAGGTGTAATGGTTCCAGGACTTACATTTGGAAATGCGATTGTTTGCTTGAAATCAAGGGTGCGATCAGGACTCGATGTCAACCAAGGCTCAGTGGGACGCCTCGCATTGGGCGCTCACGGGAAGACTACAAGTGAAGTTGTGCAGGGTGATATGGGCTGGACAAGTTTTGAAGTGAGGGAAGCTCACAGTAAAATTGATTATGAAGAGCGACTGAGGATTATGGAAGAACCTAAATGGGCTTGGAGAGTGTTGAGGTATCTGTACAGGAAAAGCATTGATTCACTTTGGAGGAAAACTAGGAAGCTTACTAGTAAGTATGCGATCGGTATGGTGAGCAACATGTGAACGAATAACGTCCAGCGGAAAGTCAGAGAAGCTGAATTAATCTCATGGGTGGCGGCAATGGAAAAGAAACTTGCTGTGAGCAAATACTTAAGAGGAAAAACGAAATCAGGAAAGAAACAATTTACGATAACTCAAAAGGAAGCTCGTTAGTTTTTGAAGCGAAATCAGGATGCCTTAGAACACGCACCTATAAAGCGAGATATAAGAAGGAAGAAGAAGCACGTGCTTGGTGCGGTAAAGCTAGGGAAACGATGGAACATGTTTTGTTAGAGTGTGAAGATATCTGCCCAGCGGTCGATTTAGGCACCTCTGGCCTCCTTGAAGCTCTTGGGTTCAGCGAGAATAGGGAGAAAGTAAACATGCCCGCAATATAGATTAGTAAGAGGCGATTAGAAGACTGGTGGAAGAGAAGTAGGCAAACGACAAACAATGGAGGCGTAAAAAACTAAGTTCCCAATAGGGGTTCAGAAAGTTTGGTAATGGGAATTCTTCTTGTGGTGCTTTCCTTTTCTTTTATTTAACCTAGGTAGGTCATTAGGCAATAGGTTGGTGGCGCAACCCACCGCCAGTTTCAATCGGGATGCTCGTAGCATCCATCCATCCATCCGACCGTCCATCCATCCATCCATCCATCCGCACGTACGTACGTGCATACGTGCATACGCACATACGCACATACGCACATACATACATACGCACATACGCACATACATACATACGCACGCACACACATACATACATACATACATACATACATACATACATACATACATACATACATACATACATAAAATTGAACATGTGTTTCGATTTCTCGTGCATGCCCGCCTTTCTGAGTAATCTTGCTCAAAGACTAGAACTATCTTATTTGCAACAGGCGATCTTTAAAAATTCCCTAAAACGTAAAAAAAAAAAAATCACCCCGCATGACAACAATCACGGCTATACGATTCACAACTCGAACTCTCGCGATAGAATACAGCGAGCTTCCGGTGACTCACCCGACGCCGAGAGAGTAGGCGGAGCGAGAAGCAGTCGATATCAGGAACGCGCTCGCCTGCAGGTGTTTGTTTTTGCCGAGTGCAGTGTTGACGAAGCGCGCGTTTCACCACACGTGAGCCAGGCGCAGTGTTGCGGGCGTCATTTCAGTAAGCTGTTTATAGGGTTATTCTTGACGCATCCTGCACTATCGCGACAACCGTTCACTTTCGAAAGGACGATGCCGCAGTGGTCGCAGTAAACGCGCACCGTGGCGCTCCGCAACGCCTGGTTTATATATACACATCAGCAATGTAATGAAGCGGTATGAAAAGTAAGCAGATGTACTTGAATAACAAAACGTGGCACAGTAATTAAAAGAAAGGAATGAACTATAAAAAAATGTCCGAGATTCTTCTGTCTCCTTGTAAAAGTGGTCAGAAATATGTGTAGAGCAACAAAGAACAGGCGAATGAAAGAAGATAAATAATCTGCCCGACCTTAGTTATTCTGTTAAACAAGTGATACAGGTTCACTGATGTCACTCACTCACTCACTCACTCACTCACTCACTCACTCACTCACTCACTCACTCACTCACTCACTCACTCACTCACTCACTCACTCACTCACTCATACCTTCCTCGTTTTTTTTTACCTCTGACCTTTTTTATCTCCATTTCACTAGAATTACAGCCCTGGCTGGAGCACTGTAGGTACAAACAAAAGAACTTAGAGCATCGCGGTGTCGACGCGGGATCCGCATTCCAAGAATTAGCCCCTGACACGCGGACGCAGGGGCTCACAATATATTTACGTCATGTTTAAACCGTTTTGCTTTCCACACAATACAATTTGGACGCAGCAAAGCGCTCTCAACACAATAGGGAGGCGGCTGGGTTAAAGCATAGCACGTGGCGTCAGCGTAAAACATATCCAAAACAAGTTACCGACCCGTACAATTTTTTTCGCTGGGAATTGCGAAGGAAGTGAAGGACACCGTCGCTCTTTTTTTTTTTTTTATTCCTCTTATAGCATAGAAATGCATGCGCGCTGAAATAATATAGCGGTAAAGCAAATGCATTCTTCTATAAGGCTATATACAGTCAGACTGAATATACGCAGCAGACGCATTGTACGCGAGTGCCTCAACGGACGGCGGTCGCGAGTTCCAGTTGGCCAACGAGCGCGCAGCATGTCGTAGCCACTCTTTACGCAAGTCCACGACCATATGATGGCGTTGGTTGGTTGTTGAAGTTACGGCAGGTGTGCTCCCATGGGTTGGGTCACATCTTACACAAGTTTCAGCGTAAGCCATAGCAGTGGCGTATTTTCCGAAAGTGAAACCGCGGCATACATGAACACCGTTGCAACTGGACCTAATTGGAAGTCACGGGAAAATGAGAAAAGGAAACGGTGGAGAGGTTCGCCCGATAAGTGACCTGGTTTTTTTTTTTTTACACTCTACGAGGGGGAATTGAACGTAGGGATAAAAAAAGTTCTGCAACACTAACATATATAATGGCAGTGTTCGCCACCAGCCCTGTTATGCACGATGGAGAAATATACGCGCCCATAGCAACCCATGCATTTATATCGGTAACCGCAATGGCACCGCCGTGTTGCTATGTTGGGCATGCGTGAAGGTGCAAACAATGAGTTCATATAGCCAACTCTAGGGAAAAAGCTCGTGTAAATAAATAGCTGGACCGATGAATCAAAGGTAATGAAATTACATGCACTTATGTGGATGCAAGTGGCATTTAGAAAAAGAAAAAAAAAAGAGGAAACTTCGAACTTTTTTATTTATTATTTCTCTGCAGGAAGTAGCCAGCAAACCTACTTGCATGGTGGGCCCTCTGGCAGTGATGAGGACGTCGCTGGACGCAGCTGACGTAAAGGTGCGTGTCTTTGGATCCTGCATGACTTCCCGCAGTGCCGTGGCTACCTGCAGCAGCCAGTTGTCTCTGTGCTGCATGCTACTATGGATATCGAGCCTTGGCTCGGCATACTGTATATACCTATCACATTCAGTAATTACTTCCGCAATAGGCATCGTCGCGCAGCAACGAAAACAATAATTTCGCAACACATCAGTTACATTCAGTGCAACCATGGAGAGACGACTCTGGGGAACGGTCATAGCGCGATCGCCTTATTTGTATCCATCCCCCCCCCCCCCTCCCCGAGTCGTAATGCTATACATACGAGCCACGTACACTGAAGGACACACCAACACCAAGCTGAACTCGGCGAAGCCTCTCAGCTCGCCTCATAAATAACGCGCCTTGTCAGAACCTATTGGCAAACAGATAGCCCCGCAAACGGCCATACTTACGGAATAGGCTTTAACAAGCGGCGTGTGTTTGTGTGCGTACACATATATGCGTGGCACTCGCGGATGCGCGACATCGTTAGCGGCGCGCGCGAGGGGGTCGAGAAGAATGCACGCGAAACGGACACGCGAACCCGCTGACCGGGCTCTTCCTGGCATGGCATACGCGATACGAGCCAGCGGCCCCCACGAATGACTAATGGTCCCGAAAACGCCTGGCAGCCTTCCCTGACCACCACCGCCGCCGCCGCCACCACCGCACCGTCGTCCCCAGATATCGCTTCCTCCACCTGTCCGCGTGCTAGCGGGCAAGGAAAAAAAAAAACGTTAACAGGAGAAGAAGGCAAAACACTAAACGGTGGGCGCGTCTCCACTTTCAAAGCCTCGACAGAATGGGTGCCGCGAGCGCACTGCGGTTTCGGACGCGCAGGCCCGAGCGCGCGCTTGACAATATCATTAGCATAAGGACATGATGAGCGCCGCCACGTATATATACTTATACATACGCCGGCGCCCCCCTTCTTTCACCGAAGGAGCCGCGTGGCCGCTTCTTCACCGCCTCCTGTGTATTATACCTGGCGCTTCGAAACGGACTTCCATACTTTTCTCGTAGACACCTTCCGCATTTTTTTGAAACGCTCGGCGCAGTGCCCCCCCGCCCCCCCTCCTCCATCAGACGAGGTCAGCGGAGAGACGAAGCGAGGAAACGGGCTGTATAGAAATGGCCGTACACGCGTTTCTGACCGCTCGCTCGCGAGGCGTTGTGTTTAATTAGTTGTCCGCAGCGAGCAAGAGTAATGGATTCCCCCGTGCGGACCGCGAAGCGCTTGCAGCAGCGGCGGCAGCAGTAACATGGCGGGGCTCTCCGTAGCGGGGGAACATGCCAGGCGCCGTCACCGAGGAGCAAACGCTGGACAGCTCCGCGGGCTTGTTCGTGCGTGGGGAGAGCGCAATCTGTCCGGCATTTTAAGTAGCAGCAGCATCAGCAGCACCGCGAAGAAGGGATGCGATCGGCCGTGTGTGCGCCGTTCACATGGTGAGGAAGGACTGGCGAGTAACCCCGTCTCTTCTCTATACGCATTTTAGAATTCTTAACGTATATATACTTTTGTTTATCGCTGTCCCGCTTGCAAGGACTGCCGCTTTGCCGATGAGCTGTTTCACTTGGCGCCCACTCCTTGGAGACCCGCGTAATTCGACCTCTAGAGAAATGGAGCGGCAAGATAATGAACTGGCGCGCGAGTCTCCATCGGTATCCGGGACAGCGAGTGTAGGCAATGAATGAGATCTTGTTGGAACTGCTCTTCTGTTTAGCACACAGTCTCAATGTGGTCCTCCCTTTTCTTTTTCTTTGTGTGTGCGTATCTGCGTCTTCGTGCGTTCTTTCGGGATATTCGCTAGCCAACAGTATTCCGACGCCACCTGAAACCCGCGGTGGGAAAAAGCAAAAAATAAGAAGGACGAGCTGTGATCAACGAACAACAAACAGAAAACGTATATTATATATATATATATATATATATATATATATATATATATATATATATATATATATATATATATATATATATATATATATATATATATATATATATATATATATATATATATATATATATATATATATATATATATATATATATATCCAGTGGCACTGTACGTCGAGTACACTGCCATACACTGCTTCGGTGTTTCTTTTAAACTAGTGAGCGCATAAACATACGTACGCGTCTATCACGTTTATGCGCTTCTGCCGCAACCAACGTGTACATCGAGCAGCGCGCCGGAGTGAGGAGGCACGTTAACGGACGCTAACAGAAATCTGGAGTTGTGGCTGTCGACTCCTTTGGATCGGTTGGCAGAAATTTTCTAAGGCTTTTCGGTCGCAAAAAGTGTTTGTTGTTGGCCGGCCGAGCTTGCTTATATTGTGTTCATTATTACGAGAGTCCAGTCGCCTTTCTAGTGTACACAATAACCACCTTTTGTACTGGGGCCGACACATGGCAGTCCATAACGGCGGTGTTTGCGTAGTGCACGAAAGTAGGAGAGGATATAGGTCGCACGTTAACCCGAGAAATTATAGAAGCGGACTACGTACATTCATAATCTGTAGGTGACCGCCGCTGCAGCGTAAGCAGCCCTTCCATTGCTCTGTCACGACCTGAGCGAGATTACCTGGTCGATCGCCGGGCAATCGAGGCACGTGAAGTGATCTGACTTATCAATGATGTGCTGGCTCTGCCCATCGCCCTATTCTGCGTGTTTTCCTTGTTTGCCGCGCATATGTAGATATATTATGTTCGTCCGCAAATTAAGATCACTTGGAAGTTAGCGCTCTCTACTCGTCTCTGTCCTTCCTTTTTCTACTTTCGTGCGCTACGCAAACACCGCCGTCATGAACCACGGTGCAGTCTTTTATTCTACATAGCGGGACGCTACAGCTCTCAAATAAAAAAAATACTAACGCAGCCAGACCCGTAAGTAACGCGCACCTTCGAGAAGCGCTGGGATTTAAAGTGTATGGGATTCGCACTAACCGGTCAGCAGTGGAGATCAGCAAGAGACGTTTCGGAGTACTGGTGAAAAAAAGAAAAAGAAAAGCAAAGCAGGGAAGAGGTTGATAGGACAGGATACGTTATAGGCATTAGTAGCGATGCAAGGTGGATGTAGAAGTTTTAAGGAAAAGTAACTAAGATTAAGGAGATGTATAGACAAAATGTTTGACAGAAAAGCATGTACAGCATGCCTGATTAGGTCGAGCAGGATAGGTGAATCTTTGTCAGCGCCCCTTTCAAAAGTGATGCACATAAACCACAACCACCACCATCATCATCATCATCATCATACATGCGTGAAAACACAAGAAGTCCGCGTACCAATAATTATCCCTTAAAACAGCATGCGGAAGGCTCAGTGACTTCTTTTTTTTATGTTCATCGTACTTACACGCATGGTATAACAGCCCGTAACCTCTCTTGACTCACACAGGGGCTGTGACACATCTTGAACGTGAGTTCCCATTTGCCTCATCCAATTACGTGATACTGACAGGGTAATGTGGTTTCGGACGTGTTCTTCCCGCATGAGACGTGTGCTGTCTTACTATATGCGGAATTGGTTCAATACGTGACTGTATGTTGTTGCTCAAATGTGGTGGCTTGCGGAGGTGCATACGCGAGCGCGCAGAAGCCCGCTCGTTGCACTGGGCATGTGGACTCCTAACTTCTCTTAAGGCGATGGATTTCCTTATGCGAGTGCGTTTACATCTGCACGTGTTCTTGTTTTGAACGTTTCATTTGTGTCGCTGCGCTTCTGTGACAGTGGGTGGCTGTTGATGTGAACGTCGTATACTTCTGCGCCTGAGCATTGTGCTGCTATTCCTCCCTTACATAATCTGAGCACGTAGATTGCCTGCCATTCGCCGATATTCATTCAGTAATTTTACTTCAGCATTACGGTACATTACAGCGTGTACAAAAATGCTGGGGGCACAGACTAAAAGCAAGAAGCTTGACGGGGTCTGTACTCTATAGTTGCACTTTCACAGGGGCAACAGCAAATGTTCGTATGCGACAAGCTTACAATGCCAAAACTGTACGTTTGAAAAATAAAACTAAAAGTGTTGATATTAACATTAAAACGAAAATACTTTACTTTTATGCACGACATCAAAATTTATGAAAACTTGGAGAATCTTTTCAGCACAAAATCAAAACTTAACAGCAGCAGCATTACAGAAAACAATGCTGGTTGTTTAAAAGAGTAGGCAATGTATATGCGATCATTTGTTGGCCATAGTTAGTACGGGTCCCTGGTGTAAACCAAAAAGTGATTTCGCGCGTGTCATAAACATGCGTTCTTTCAGTCAAATTAGCAAGTTCTTTTAAACACAGATGTTTTAATGCCTTGTTTGTAGTGTGTGTATGTGGGTTACGATGTGACTGTTCATGTGAAGATATACGTAACATGGCGAGCCTTTCTACACTTCTAGAATTGTAGAATTTTAGAACCGGTAATTCTTGCTGCTTCTGATCACTGAATGAAACTAACCTGCTTATTAACCATTTCTTTAGCCCTTGAATTCGGAATCAGGAAGTGGATGGTGCACGTTAACGGTTGTCCACTGGTTACTCGTGGTAGCGAAATAAACTATCCTGCGAATTCAATAACTTATATAATTACGCTCGCTAACTTTGTATTTAATTACCTTACGGCACACATTATTAATCTACTAATTGTAGCTAGTGAGTATGCATGCAAAGCATATCGACTTACAACAAATTCTCAGGATGGCACCGGTTTCGAGATAAGCGCCGTGAAACTCGCAGTAAAAATGCACCGTTATTCCACTGGCCTTTTAAACAAAACGCTGTTTCGTGCACTGAAGCACAAGACTAACTGGAACGCCGATGCATTTCATCAATTTGAGAACTTAATATCTTGAAATTGGCGTAGTCCTGACAATTCGTTCCAATTTGGATACGCTTTGCTAACTCACCGGTTACAATTCGTAAATTGAAATATGTGCCGTAAAGTAAGTAAGTAAAAAAGATATAAAGTGTAAATATGTTAATTATTCAAGTAATCATTTTTATTTTTTGTATAGAAGTGAAGGCTGCGTCATCGAGTAATCTTCATCAAGGGATAGAATTGTGCTATCTGTCCCAGGCAATGCTCAAAAACTTGATGCGGCTAAAAAAAAAAAGAAAAAACAACACTTTGCATGCGCATATTTACTTTATATGTTTGACAAGACCAGTGGCAGAGGCTAAGGTATTACAACGTTCGGAATGTTTCTTAACACACTGCTCCATAAACATTTAAACAACGCAACAGAACACCAGCATTTATCACTGTCAAAGTTGATTTCTTTCGGCCTCTGTATAGCTGTGAAATGCGATTTCATTTTTTTTTTATGACATTCTCTTCTTTGTCCGAGCATATTATTATTTGGCCGCGTCTGTACGAATGGGTCTGCTTTGAAATCAATCATATAGGAAATGCATTGTTTCGTGCTGACCGGCGACAAACGTCGCCGAAAATTTCCGGGATTACTCACACAAATGAATCAGTCAGCGTGACCGGCACTACAATAAAAACGAATAAAAAGAAGAAATGAAACAGAGAAAGGCTCTTAAGATTACAATACGCCCTTCCAATCTCTCTCTCTCTCTCAACATATTTGTTTGTATACTGAGCGAAAGAAGGAATAGCGCCATAGTTCCCCAAGTTTGCGAGCGATGACAGTAGACCTGCAGCGTTCACACTGTTACGTCTCAAGGCCACCATGGGTGTGCATTGAACGTTTTCCACGTGTCAAACCACCGCACCTCCTAACAAGACGGCAGCGCGGCGTGGACAACGACTAAAAGAGCATCCTCCCCTTCCCTCCATTACCTAAAAACCAGTGAACACCAGCATGAACGAGAGGGCACACCGTCAAGAATGGATAAGCGCAGTTAGTTAAACGAGTCAAATCACCTTGCACGCTGAGCGATGAAGAAGACAGTGTGCAAACCGGCTGCTGCAGGATTCCACGAAAGGCCGAGGTACCTAAATAAAGTTATTCATCCATCCATCCATCGCTCACCCCACGCTTCACCTTGCAGGCTGCACAAAGGACGGGGTGCGCTCCACGACGAACCAGCCAGGTGTCGCCAGATGATTTCTTTTTGTCCGGATGATTTCCTTTTGCCACAAATTCCAAACCAGTTTCTTCGAGGTGTAGTTACTGCTGGTTATGGACAGCCTGGGCGTGGTATCGCAACGGAGTCGACGATGGTGATTTGCTGCTGGACAGTCTTCAGATTCCCTAGTCGACTTGTACGAGGGGATTAAAATCAGAGACTTTTGGAGAGTTGAACAGAAGATCCTCATGTGAACTGAGACGTTAACTTGCTCCTGCATGGAGTGGGCTTCCGCAATGGAGCCATGTGACTAAACTAAATAAACCCCTTTTCCTTCATTTTCTACAACTTGACATCGTAGTCGATGGGCTTGGTAGATTGAATGCCCTGAACGCCACCCTAGCCAAGACACCTAGCTACACTGTCAGCTTCTTATATCTCTGTAATTCGTTTAGGACAATCGGACAGTCTCCATGGACAACAAGTTCAATCCACTTCCAAGTCTACAAATAAATGAGGACGTACATTCACAAAATCTTTCTGGTTAGCTTCTCTGCTTTTCATTTATAATTCTCTCTCTCTCTCTCTCTCTCTCTCTCTCTCTCTCTCTGTTCGGAAGGGCTCTTTGCTATTGGCCGGCCGCCTTCGCATTTAATAATATGTCCAACATTGGGATTGGCCAGAATGTTCTCTTTCAAACAGTTTTATTTTGTGAATAGCCTTACGACATAGTAAACAAGACTGTTTCTGGATTAAATTTCACAGTTGTATTACATCAAATATCGCGTGTGACCTCTCATCAAGATCGTGGATAGCGTTCTTCAGTAATATCTTTAGTCATTTCTTGCGGGGCTAACGACAATGTCACTTAGATGTATACATGCATTGAATTTGCACTGTGGGCTGTGAATTTGTATTTTAGGTGCTACGGAGTGTACAGTCTTTCGCTTCTTATGTAATCTAACCACAAGTACAACCTTCATGAAAATGAACTCTGACAGCCTGTTGCTCGTTCCTAGACTTCTCAGGCAACTTTGTCTTTACTCACCCTAGTTTTTGTATGATTTGTATGCATCATCTAGATGCAAAAGTCCTTCAGATGTCTACTTCATTTGTTGCGTTGTGGTATACCAGCTTCCGAACTAACTGCTTGCGGAAAATGCATATATATATATAGAGCACTAAGAGGTTCCAAGACGGCGTGCGCCACACAGAGACCGCCAGCGCTGTAAATTAGAGGGAAGAGGGAGAGAGAGAACGTAAGCAAGTCAGCTAGACGCGCCACTGATAAGCTACCCTAAACCGAGAAAAGGGGGACAAAAAATAAAAGCAAGAGGCGTTAGCAGTACACATTTGCGTAGCTGCTCATCACACTTAAAGAAAATCAGTCGCTGGCGCCGATCGGTTTCCGTAATGTTACGTCTGTTTTAATGTTACCCGTGCGTTTCCCACAAAGGTCTTACTTCTAGATCGAAGGCAGCCTTTATGAGCAACGACAACGCCTGGTAACGTAACTTGACATCCCTGCAGCTTATGAACGAGAGAGAGAGAAATGAAAAGGATAAGGCAGCTAGGTTAACCAGACCAAGCCGTGCGGACAAAACAGCCATATATAATGATCGGAGAATCGACAGAGATGTCACACGATAAACAAGGATTACACTGAATACTGAAGGAATCGACAACAATACTGATATATTTTGAATATTCTTTCCGAACAACTACGTCCCGTAATTTCCCTCCCTTGCAGATTACCATGCATGTAGCCCTCTCTCTCACGTCCAAAAACATATGACAAATACATTTCAAAATCATTGACGCCATTTTTTATTGAAATTAAAATAAAAGAAAGAGACGTAGTCACCTTATAATGGTGACGGCTACTCTTTCTCATAGCGGAAACAACAATATACAAAATATGTAGCAAAATGATAAGAAATCACTTCATACGGTCAGAAATCCACAGCACAGTCCTATACGCCAGTGAACATAACAGTATAAAAGTCAAATGCAAGTTGCACCACAATGAGTTCGTAAACAAATTCACAAACACACACAAATGGCCGTGATGTAGACTTCGATGAGCATATGAACAGATGAGGAATTACACAGTGTTAAAATAATTCGCGCACAAAAAATGTATAACACGTAATATACAAGCACTAATAATTGCAAATAATAGAAGAACGTTATAGTGACATCGTGTGATTATTCAGTGCAATACCTAATATTTGTAAAGGATGCCTGTGTCTTCATAAGAATGTTCAAGTGCGTTCAATGCTTTTCGCTGGGCTATTTTCGATGGCCATAGGCCCAGCAATTTTGCGAGTGAGAAAGGTCGATGAGGATCAATGAAGTGTAGCTTTTGTTATATAGCTGCCGTCTTCGCATCTCGTATATGGGGCATTCAAGGAGTAGATGGCGAACAGCCTCATCGTCGTGGCCACAGGAGCAAGCTAGGGAAGGAGCCCGTTTGATGCGATATAGGAAATGCTTGGTGTATGCTGTCCCAAGGCGCAGTCTGTGAATTAGTGTCTCGGTACTTTTAGAAAGTTGTACATCCAGCTGGTATTTGAGTTGAGGGTCTACTTCGTAAAGGATTGATTCCTTAGTGTTTTTATTAACCCACTTTCACATACACAAGTCTTTCTTTAGTACTCTCAATATCCGTTTTGTGTTCATCGGTGATAAAGGGATGAGTTGAATTTCTGCATCTTTATGGGCCGATTTCGCCAATGAGTCCGCTAGCTCGTTGCCTATACCAGCATGGACCGGGACCCACTGTAATATCACTTCATGTTTCCTTTCATTAGCCTGAGTTAAACTGTTCAGTACTGCGTATGTTATTCGTGCGTGTGGTTGGCTGTCATCAATATGTTCAAGACACGCTAAAGCCGATAAGGAGTCCGTGCAAATTAGCCACTTTGTTGATGTCCGATATCTTTTGATAAAATGAGTGGCTTGGAGAATTGCCACTAATTCCGCTATTGTTGGTGACGACGTGTGTCCTAGTCGACAAGCGTACTATATACCTCTAAGGATGGTATAACATAAGCTGCAGTCGCACTTTCTTTGATTACAGACCCGTCCGTGTAGACGTGAATAGATCCATGGTACTTGTCAAATAGGTGATGTAACGCTAATTATTTTGCTGCTAATGTGGAAACGTCGCTTTTATTTTTAAGCCCTTCGATTAATGTTTCTATTTTCGGCGCTTGCAGAAGCCATGGTGGGCAGCAGAGGTGTGAGTCTTACTGCAATGCATACCGGCGCTGAAACTGGAGCACGAAATTCAAGAAAGAATACTTGGCCCTTATAGTCATCCGCTAATATTCTAGAAACCTTGCTGCAGCGAACAAAATTCGAGTCACGAAAACACACTTTTCTAACTAAACAAAGGTACTGTTGACCTTTAGTATCGTCACTTAAACGTGTAGCGTTCACCTTTACCTGATAGCATCTAATGCTCTGCTACAAGGAAACCCCAGCGAAAGTTAATAGGCTGCACTGAGACACCCCGGCTGACGAAGCTGATCAGGTAGGCGCCTCAGCGACATTTCACTAACAGTGCTAAAGTAAAATGTTGGTTAGAACAGATGTTCGCACTTATGAAACAAATATATACGTATTTACACCGGAATGAACGTGCTTTCAAGCCGCCAAACAGTCTATCTATTCCAAGGTCTCATTCTAAGCTTAAAGTTGTGGTTGTACCGTATACGCCCTCAATTTGCTACTTATAATAACTGCCGCCTTTGAATGCAACAAAGACCGAGTGTCTAACATGCACCTGCAATATTATATCCTCGTCCGCTTCTCCACACCTGCATAGGAGAAAAATGCGCGTGGTTTACGTTGCACATGTAATTGTTTGCGTTTAAGCTACTTGTATACGCCCAAGCGAAGGGGTAACCTAGCTACAAAAAGGCTCGTAAGCTTTAACTAAGCCTAAGCACTGCATTAACGCAAACACGGACGTCTGTCACCTTCTCCTCCATTCTCTGTCTTTTCGCTGTAGAATACAATGCTTAGCAACGTTATCGGTTTGCGATGTAGCCGACCGCGCGCCATTGAGCTACCCGCAAGGGAGTGCGACCGCTCATTTCGCTCGATTCTTGTCGTTTATCATCCTCTACTACTCCCGCCCTGTGGATCCTGGCGATCAACGCAGATATAGAGCTCCTCTCTACGAAACCTGATAAGGAGAAGAAACGAAGAATTCGAATAGAACCGTCACATCATGTCCGGATAACGCAACGATTTTTTCCCAATTATTTTCCTTCGGCGAATAAGTGGAGTATTGGAATATATTTGTCACGTTACGTTGGGATAATGTATTAATTTCACGTTCATTCCTTTTCCTCATCGTGTTTAGTCAACGGTGGAAGCGGCGCGCTCCGCCTATACGTTATCATTAGGGTCAAGATACCGCGAGGCGTGGATGATAAAAACAGGAATGGAAACGAGCGAATGGAATGCTTACAACACACATAGACAAAACGTTCGCAACGGCCCGCACGGCTGCAGCGAGCCGCAGGGCCCCGTAAGCAGAGATGGACAGATGAAGCGAGCGCGAGAAGGCAGTCAGCGCGCTGGGTGAGAAGGAAAGAGGGAGGAGGACGAGAAAAAAAGAGGGGAACAACCCGTCGTCGTCTGGCGCTCCATCACCCGAGTTTCGAAATATCGCACACAGAATTAGCCGAGCGTTTGCCGCCGCATGATTGATACGTTCGCAACGCTGCATAATCACGAGCACGGAATGACAAAAGCCGCGCTGCTGTCACGCGCCCGTCCGCCGAGACAGCGCCGTCGGCCTCGACAGTTTTGCCGGCCGCAAGTTGCGCGCTCTCGGTTTGCGCTGCATAGATTCTGAACTGCAGCGCTGGCGCAATGTTATCTCGGCAATACACCGCAATTGCAAACACGGTATACCTGCTTCCACCCTGTACTCATATCTCGGGTATGTTATGTGTTCTCGCGCGGAAAGATACGGTTGTTTGCAATATACAGTCCTAGTTCTTGGGGCCCTTTGATACTACCCTATACATTTCTTATTGCACAGGAGGAGGAGGAGGAGGCAAAGGTGAGGAATGACAGGGAGGTTAGCCAGTGTAAGTACCACACAGTTTGTATGACGAAATCACGGCGATTCGTATCAACTCCTAGCGAAAGGTGTGCTATCGTTCACCAGATTACTTTGACGAACAGCGTACACTCGATTTCTAGATATGAAAAAAAAAAAGTACCGAAATACGTATATACAGTGCAGTTATTGAGAAAGTTTGTTGCTAACAGCTTCCACGGATATCCGTCTACATAGAATTCCGTAAACCACCTTTGGGCAGCATGGAAGCGCGGGAAACTGCCGAACTTATCATCGTCTGTAGATAAAAAGGAGCAACGGGAGATTATCCAGGTATAACCAAAAGAGACGTTTTCTGGGCCACGATGACTAAATCTCCTCTTCGTTTGTTCTTTGCCTGTAGGTCAGTGGAGGGCAGGCAGCGCCTACGAAATTTCATTCATTCTGCAGTGTGACGGCTATAAATCTTTGTCCGCATGTCGATCATCACTCCTCAAATGAAACAACAGTACGCGCGTCGTTTGGGAACAGATACTTTGTTAGCCTCATTACGGGGGAATCGCTTCTGATCGCCCTCCTTTGTCGCGACGCACACGGCCCACGGGAAGCCGTCTCTGCACCCTGCTCGCGGCTTGCTGTTAGCGGAGCCGTTAGCTCTTCCGGAAGCCGTGATGGATAGCGCCCGAGACCCCGAAGAGCGCGCGGGGATCCCCGGTCTGGCCGTGTACCGCGACGGCGGCGGAGTACACGGAATCTCTCGGAAACGACGTCCGCACTAGGTTAACCCTCCCGTCCGGTCGATGCCTCCGTTCGATTGCGCTCCTCGGTTCACCTGGCCCTGTTCTTACCTGGCCGAGAACTATACAAGGTTGCCGCAGGACGGCCGCTGCTCGCCGCTCTCGAGAGTGAGGACGCGAGCGCCCGACAGATGGCGCTGGCGGTAGGACGGGGAGGCGGTGTCGCCGGCAGAGGCGGCGTCCCGGCGGCGTGGCCCGGCGTGCGTCCGCCCTCCGCCCCTCCCCGATTGATCGCGCGGCGCGCGGCGCGGCACGCTCGCGCGCCAGTCGGCTATAAAAAAATGGCCAGGCAAGAGCGCGTAGCGCGCGACTCGGCCCGCGCCCTCCGCTAGAGCCGCACACACGGGCAGGCCATGTGTGTTCACAGGTAGTCGCGTCGTTTCCATGGCGACGCGCCGTGTTGTCGCTCGGGATGTGCAGCAGGCCCCCCGCCGGCCCGCGCGGAGCAGCGCCAGTGAGCAGTGAGAGTTCCACCCGCGGACGACGCGCGCAACAGTGGAAGCAACCACGCGGGGGCCCCGGGCCCCGCCGCTCGCGCATGGGGCAGCAGCCGGTGTCACGTGACGATCAGCGGCCGAACGACGACGACGACGTCTGAAAGCAAAAAGAGCTCGCCGTTAACCGTGTAACTCCCATCCTCCCCCCACCCCCCTCCACGATGAACTCCAATGTGGTGTACGCGAGCATGTGTCACAACGGCGACGGCGCCTCGGCGCCCTACGCTTCTTCGGCGCAGCACTACGACCTGGCGGCGCAGGTGTACTTCCCGGCGGCGCCTGCGGAGAGCGCGTACGGACCTCCCGCGGCCATCTCGTTCCCGGGGGACCCGCGAACGCCACCGCTGCACGGTGACCCTTCGTCGCTCGGCCACCACCCGCACCACCACCAGATCATCAACGACAACAACGGGCTCAGCTACACCAACCTGGACCAGCAAGCGGCCGCAGCTGCTGCGGCGGCGGCCGCCGCCGCCGCCGCCGGCTACCACTTGCACGGCGGAGCGCCCGCCGGCGCGCGCGGCGGCTACGGCTCGCCCGGCGGCGCCAGCCCGCGGCCCGCGCCCACCACGGCGACCACGGGCTTTCCGTACCGGGGCGCGGGCGGCCTGGAGTACGCGCACATGGAGCCCGTGGCCGGAGTGCACCACGCCGCCACACCGGGAGACCACATGTCGCCCGGCGAGCGGGCCAGCATGCACCACGCGTCGGCCGGCTACCCGGCCAGTGCTTACCTCGACCCGCTGACGCTGACGACGCAGAGGCGCAACGGCTACGGCGGCGCCTACGACGGCTACGAGCAGGCGGTGCGGGACAGTTGCCAGCACAACGGTGCCGCAGCGGCGGCGGCGGCGGCCGCCGCTTACCAGGCGTCGTCGCACGCGCTGGCAGCGCGCACCGGACTGTCGCCCCCGAAGCCTGCGCCGGTGCCCACCTACAAATGGATGCAAGTCAAGCGCAACGTGCCCAAGCCGCGTAAGTGTCCGCCACCACGTTCATCCTCTCGCGCTGTGCAGTGAGGCGCCGGCGGCGACCGAGCCGCGGTTTATAAGAGCGAGCGGGCCGCGCTGTCAGTTATCTCCTCGGGCAATCTCGCTCGTTGCACCGCGTGATTGACACTGACGGTCCGTCCGTCGACGATGGAAGGGTGGGGAGGGCAGTCAGTCCCCAGATGGGTGGCTTTCGGTGTCTGGGCGCCCAGCTCTCGTATCATTGTTGTTCCGCCGCATGCATACGCCATCTGCGCTGCTGACTCCGTCGCGCGGCGTGTCACACAACAGAAAGCGTCCGGTGCCCGCCATGTTGGCTGCTGGGCTCCCACAGCGTCAGTTCTCAATGGTATGCTTATCCCGAATGCGATCGGACGGTCCAGGAAGGATTCCGAGCCCATTGTGTACAGGCTAATCGATCTTTTCAAGGAGACGAATTGTTGGGTTCCTATCGACGGTCAGGATCGAGAGTTCTGCTGAGATGCGCAAATGTCTAGGGCACAATTTGACAGTTTTCTATGTGTAAAAAGTGTGCGGCATGATCTTGGGAGTGCAGTTCTATGCGTAGAGGAATTATCATGCTTAAGTCTTCGGAATGATCACGGTGAACCAAAGTGCTCGGCACGGAAGTCCGGTAAAAACTGTTTCATAACAGGAGCACTCGTTAACGATTGCCCAAATTACCCTTTAACGAGATTTGAAACACCGTTTGTTGCTTAACTGCAGGCCAGTTTGCGTAGACTTCGCGTGTATAGGGCAATTGCATATATACTGTTTGCAGCGTGTTTCACAGATGAGCTGAAAAGAATAGTTGAGCCACTTTTTTGTACCGAGCAAGCTATAAAGAAAAGACGTTTTGTCGTACTGAATGCACCACAATTCATTTTCTGTAGCACTACCTATATGTAGGAAAAGTCGTTTCCGCAGCTAGCAAGCGGTTCTCGCGGTGATTTATCGTCTTGATGAATGGGGTGTTGTCACCTGAAATGTCTTTGCAGGCCATTTGCTGTTGCTCGTTTATACTATGCTAGTCAGCGCACCGTGGGAAAAGGGCAATGTTATAACGAATGGCATAAAGTTTGTATATACAATTTGTTTCCCAATTAACGTACACAGGGGGAAATTTGGCGTCTTAGTAATTAATTATCTAATCCTGTCTTGCAGTTAATAATCTACTTAACGTAACAATAAGATTGCGACATCCGACTGCTCAAAACAGAGAGAGACACAAGATTTGTTTATTGACCACATTAGATCACCGCTGGACCGCATTGCAAATAGTGTAACTCTTTATGATGCGCGCAAAATTTTCGTTTACCTGTCGTTTGATTACGATCTGGCGAGAGCGTATTACATCAACGTAAGCTTACCATAAGGACGTGATGATCTGTCGTTAAGCACTCACTGCGGAATTTACAAAATTGGGACCAATGCACATGAAAATTAAGTTGCCGACATAAGCAGTTTTTTCCCTGCTGTAAAAAGAAATAAACAGGAGATGCTGTGTGCTATAACAGTATCTTGCAAATTCTATATATAATCTTGAATTGTCGAACGAAGTGACACAGACAGAGACTAGAAGCAGACAGGATGAGCGCTCTGCTTCTGCTCTGCTTCTATAGTCTCTGTCTGTGTCACTTCGCGCTACCATTCAAGATCATGTTATATACCGTACCAACTCGCCCAACTTTCTATCCTTTTGCATTACAATTCTATATATATTTGAGGCTTGTTTAGTGCTTGATTGTCATGGTGCAAAACGCCGCCATGCATGCTGGTTGGGAAGCACATTCTCCCCATTGCAACAAAACCAAATGTTACTGTATTACAATTGATTTCGAACGCTCGTAAAGGATATATGGTAGTCACCGTGATTTAAGAAATCGGGCTTCATGTTTGAAGGCTCATAACTTCGTGTTTTATTTTTCCTTGGTTTGGTGTGGCTTTTCAACGTTTTAATTAATGATAATAATGAAAAAAAGTTAATGTTTGAGAGAAAAAGTAATCGGAGAAAGAATAGCTACAGAAGGGTTGTTAATATTTGCTCAGATTAGAAACAACAATGTCGACTGATATCGAACAAGAGAGATTGGCGTTGAACATGAAATAAGGTTTAGAAAAAGAAAAAAAAGAGAAACGTCCTAGAAACCCCCTTCAATTATTATACCGTGCGAGTTCGCAGTTCATGCACATACGGCGACATGTAACGAATAGAGATACCGACGTCATAGTGAAATTGTATGGCTGCAATTAAACCACGCGGGTTATCTGAAAGCACATCGGACGAACGCGGCAACGTGACTCGAGACCGCTGAATTGCGCGGAGGCTAACCTAACCTTAACACGAACATTCACTCAAGCGCAAACAGTGCGTGAGGCTACATATTTTGACCTTTTAAATTGCGCTATATAATCTTATTCTGCCGCTCGCGTCCAGCATGGAAAATCATCGCTGCAGAAGTTCAAAGCCCTTGTTCGCCAATACGTTTTCATAAACGCTAAAACATATTCGTAACAGCACATTCCAGCAAATCGTGACGTATGATATGTTATTGGCGAAGGCGGGCGGCCAATGGCGAAGAGCACTTACAAGCGAAACACTGTGAATTCGGTCCCATGCAGGTGACTGAAATATTTATCCGCAATGCATGTACGTACGTATATTTTCCCGAAACTCCTTTTATGTATACATTATATTGCACGTTGCGTTTCAAGCCTTCTCAAAGTTATGAAGCGATAACGTAAGGTATTCATCCTGTATATGTATGTGGTATACGATGCACGTGGCACGCAATGCGTGAAAGTGGTTTAACCATATTTTTGCTGCGCCAGCTTCCGAGAAAATTTGATGAGGACGTATTTGATGTAAATCGCGCTATGACGTCGCATTTAGATGACGAAAAGTAATGGTGAAATAGGTTTCGAACATCGCGAAATGGGGTGAAAATCCCGGATGCACCAACAACCGTGGCAGCCACCACACGATGTTTTGTTTTCGTCCCTGTGTTTACGCGAAGAAAGTAAGTTTTTAACCATACACTGTAAAATAATTGGCACCCTTAAATGTGAAAAAGGGTCTAAATGGGTATATAACTCACACGCTTAGGGTGTGATTTATACAACTGATACCCTAAGGGTGCGAGTTATAGACACAATTACACCCTTTTTCACTTTTAAGGGTATATACATTATTTTACGTGATATCAAACATGGCGACATGGCTATACTTCGTCCACGTATATAGATGATTTTGACTATGAAAGTGGCATGGGAAGAAGACTGTCCTTTCTTTTTTATGGTCGTAACATATGCTGCAGTCACTAATAGGACCCAAGTTGGAAAGCGGTTAAATCTCAGGTATGTCGCGAGATATCAGGAGGATGCAGGCTTGAGCATCACGCAGTTCGCAAGTTATTAGCACGGTTGCGATTCAGCAAGTTTTGTACTAGCATTTATATCGAGAACGAACGATATCGTATCGGCGTTGAGTGTCCGCGAGACATCGCGAAACCGACTTAATTCGCGCTTCGCGCAAGAAGAAGCAGAAAAAAAAAAAGAATCGGTGACGTGAGACACAAAACTTGTGCTTCCTGAGAAAACAGAAAGCTGCAGAAGTGCGAAGGGTCTCACGTGCTCACGCCATCGACATTTTGCTCCGCACAATGAAAATTAACTTCGTCAAACGCGAGATGCGGTATTTTTTTTTTTTTCGCCCTGCGTGCTTACATATACTCTTATACAGCGTGACGGTGTATACCGAGAACTGACGGTGAAACTTCTTCTGCTGAAAAAAAAAATGGCGCTTCCAGGAAATCTCCGAGCCTGCAAATGTGTCGAAATACCAAATTCTTGCATATATATGTACCTGCTGCCGCTGCATTGTTCACTGCGTAGAGCCAAATCATTTGCATTTTGCCTTTGAAGTTCGTCATTCCCAACTGTGTCGTCGCGTATACCGAGAAACGGTGACTGTAGCTCATTTTTTTTTTTTTTTAAATTCAAAAGGCAGTCATTTCTTTGGTACCTTTTCGTATCGGTCTCCCACTGATTTGCCGTCGTAACGGAACTTACGTCACTGTGCTTTCCGACAGTGAAATATCAGAAGAAGGTGTTGATGAAGAAAGACTGTGTGAGGCTGTTTGCCAATTTATTTATTTTATTTTCGCCTTACTGCGTGAAATATGTCCAAGCTGGTGAGGGCTACACGATGAGAGCAGGTAAACGATAACTGAATGTACAATAATGCAAAACGGTGAAATATACAAAACAAGATTGCCAATTAAAATGCATGATACAGGGAAAGGGGATGGCACCCAATGAGAACTTACAAGTGATACATGGCCCTATTACACTTAGAAATAAGTACACGAAGGGTCTTGCTCATGTGAATGCAGGTTTTCTGCACTGGCTGTGTTTCTGCTTACCCAACATGTCTCTGCAATTCACTTCAGATTGCAGAGTACACTGCAACACAAGCCGGCTTCACTAAACACACTACCATGTTCGACGGGATCTTAAACGTGCCCCCCTACGTCAGCAGTTGCTGAAGGAATATATATTTTTTACTTCTCTTCCTCCTATAATGCGGGCAGCCAATAATTACCTT
This sequence comes from Dermacentor andersoni, assembly GCF_023375885.2. Classification (NCBI taxonomy): domain Eukaryota; kingdom Metazoa; phylum Arthropoda; class Arachnida; order Ixodida; family Ixodidae; genus Dermacentor; species Dermacentor andersoni. The sequence goes on from NC_092818.1 coordinate 79,168,829, forward strand.
TCGCACGTGGCTTGAGCCACTGATTCAATTTCGTCAAGGAAAAAGACATGACTGACTGTACACTATGTAAAAGTTAGTACCTTGTAATTACGAAAAAATACACGAAAGGAGCAGCTGTACAATCTTGCTTGTTCATTCAATGAAGTATGGATCACACTGGTATAAAATTATGTACGCTTTGCCGCAATTTCTTTAACAGTGGCATCGTAATCCGTGACCACAGGCGTTGCAGTAAATATCGCGTTTATGTACAAGACCCAATTTGCGTGTGTTTCCCGCACGCTTTCTCTGAAAATAGGCGACACAGCTATTGTACGCGCCTTTCAACAGCGCTGCGTATATAATGGTAAAATTGGCTCGAGCTGTGTACAGAACACGCACGCACATAGCGAGAGCTTCCACGTACACTTTTCTCGGTTGTAAAATTAAAAAAAAAAAAGCGATATGCTTGTCTTCTCGTCGTCGATATTTGTCCGGGCGAGGACACAGGAAGAAGCATGTACGGGAAACGTCACAAATTTTACTTCCAGCTAGACAGTGCGATTACTGGTATATACCCATTACTCGTACTCTCATTAATCCTACTGGCGCTGAACGAGGACATAATTCCCTCTGGCGATATTTGTATGTATAACTAGGTGCTTACGCTGCGCCTGCGCCATTAAACACCGCGTATCATCATCAGATGGTCACGTAAAGTAGTGCCAACAGTATAAAATCTTGAAAAATGTCGTAAAATTGGCACGGATGAGCGTTGTGGTCATGTACATAAGGTCCCAATTGCCTAACGTAAACCTTGGTGAGAACTCACTACGTAGAATCATATCAATTCAGCATAATTCCTCTCTTCACTTCCTTTAAGCGTTTTCTTTCGTTTGTGCCTTCTTTACGCAGTAGGCGGGCGTTAGGAAGCAAATAAATATCCGCCGTAGGATTAGGTGGAGTTGACCTCTTCGCAAAGACAAATCTTTTAAAGGGAGAGAACAAACAAGGAGAGGAGAGGGATGCAGAGAGGTTAACTATCCATGGCGAAGACATTTACAATGTCATATAGACGTACACGGTGGGCTATGCCAGGCGTGATGGGGGCTTTGTTGTTTCGTTTTATTCTTATTTCTTAGAATCTCGTATGCGGGCGTTCAACAACAACGGAAGCCTTTCGAGAAGAACCAAGTGGAAAAAACATCCGCATAGAAATGCAGATATGTCAATATGTAAAACTATGAACTCATTGTTTCCTACGCCTTGCGTGGGTTAGATCTCCCTGACGAATTTTCACTAACAGCTGCAGAAGCGTCTTTGAAAATTTCAACGTTTTGCATCTGTCAAGTAGTAGCCGGCACCCACCCATTTTCTGATGCCAACATCGCTTTACGCAACCGCGTCAACAATAACATTTACAAATGGGGACACTGTAAGAATACAAATTGCGTGCGTTTTTTCTTTCGCTCGCGGATTATAATTTCGGGGCACTCATTTCGTGTTTTTGTGTTCTAATTATTAAAGGATTTTTCACAATGAGTCTTACAAATCAGCCCGGAACTCACGTTTCGTTTGAAGATAAGGAATTTTTTTTTTTTCGGCCAGTTGTTTCAATAAATGCGCTTGTATGCGCACCAAGACGGCCTATCGATTGACGCACTCTTCCTGCACTCTGCATAAAAATATGATTTTATTGATCGCGTGCTTCCCCTACATTAGCTGTGCTCTACATTACTCACTATGTTTAAAAATTTACATAGCCGTTGTTTCTCGTGCGACGTCGGCAGCCTCGGCAATACTGTATGCATTTATGCGGTGAATGTCGGGAAAAGCGACGTGAATTGCGAAAGAGGCTCGCGTACATAAGTAACCATAAAATCATTCTAAAGGAGAAAAAAAGAAAGAATAAATAAATGGTCATTAATAGTCACGCCATCGTCCGAGCCCGACGTTCTTGTACATAGCGCATAACACTCATCTCCGGGCGCAAATATAAAACTCGATTGTACTTTAAGCAAGAAGAACCGCGAACTGTTATGTGAAAAGAGTGGTGGTGGTAAATAACTTCTACAAAGTATTTGTCCCGCCGCAAAAAAAGGGAGGAGGGTGCCAGTAATTTGCTATGCAATTTAAAGTTATTTACTGGCTCCAAACCGTGCGCTGCTCTCTCTGATGTAATGGGTCGAGATAAAATACGAACTCGAATCGTTCCACACAACTTGTAATAAGTGCTATAGCAGCCGCAGCAGAAGAGGGGAGTGCGAATTAATTATCTGCAAATATTTGTAGCGACCTATTGGCTCAAAACCGCGCGCCGTTCTCTTTTATATAATCGGTCAATACAAGACGCGACTTATGCCCTCGCTGACCGACTTTGTGACATCTGCTCGAAATGCAGCGGAAAGAGCGAGAAATTGAACGAAAATGTCACCGGCACGCTAACTGCCCGTATAGCTGAAATCTCTCTTTTTTTTTTTCACAGGGGCCCCGTGCAATTAATCATTTGAGCTGCACGAGGGATGTCTGGAAAGCGTCTAAAAAGCTCTGAGTATATAAAGTAATCTGCGCAATATATATACAGGGGTTTACGTACGCTGTGAGATAGATGACCGTAACACGATTCCATTATAGGCGCGATCGCTTGCCTTACGCGCGATGACCGATCGTTGCTATTCACTCTGTCTGCGCTAGCTACTCGTATATAAGTGCTTTGAAATGTCGTGTTGCGAATTAGTAGTGACAAATGAATGCGAAAGCTCGCTAAATATGAGCAATGGTTCCCATTTTACTCCGGAAAGACGAAGTCAAACGTAGAGAAAAAAAGAAAAGATACATTTGTCGGCTTGAAAAACTCAACCGACGCACGCTTAATAAGCGTCGCAAAAAGAAACGCACTTACCCCTAGTATACGCTTGCTGCTGGGTACTGGTGAATTTCAGGGAAGATGCTTATAAAGATTAGGTACTTAGTAAGAGTGTACTAACACATTTATGAATCTTATGGAAATTCAAGAATTGTGTGTATAATACTTCTTTCGATGTTAGCAGGAGTGATATGCAACAGTATTCTGCAGTTTTATTATTTTTTTAAGATTGGTATTACGGATCTTTTACCCTCTACAAGAAGCACGTATATATGCCTCACTCTGTAGTCAAGATTTTCCTGTTTAGGCGTGATTCTATCAAGGAAAGAAGTCTATCTTATCACTTACATTTCTTCGTTCCTGTGTCCAACATGCAGCGGTTTCTCGTACGTTAGCAGCAAAGAAAACTTAGTCTGGCATACGTTACAGATTAAAACAAAAAAACAAAAAACAAAAGCGAACTGCACTTGCGGTTAGCGCGCTCTAAAACGTAATTGACCTCCTTGTCGTCGTCTATATGACGTCTTCAAAAGAGAAAATTACGACAAGTGCCGTTTGCCGTAACGTATACGTTCGCTTCGCACATTGGCTTACAGCCATTATTTACAAGTTATCAATCGCTCTTCAAACCATTCAGCATTGCGACGAGCGCGGCCGAACATATTATTTTAGTTGCGTTTCACTAATTGTTGATAGACTTTCACAGCAAGCAAGACAACCTCGCGCGCGGCTTTAATTGATGCGCTGTTTATTGTCATTTCCGTGCGCTTTTATATGTCTTGGGAACGTTCACATGTTATTAAGACGTGCGCCGAAGCACATAATTCTCACTATATAAGTGCATATAGAGCCCACGTGTTTCTCAGTTACCAAAACGTCATGGCTCCCCTTTGGCAGCGAGTCTTGCCTTAGTTGTTCGCGTAGCCAAACTTCAGGACCCGCCTTCACGAAAAGAAGTTCTTACACTAGTACTACACGTAAGAAGCCATGCTAGCCAACAGTGATGCCAGGCATATCAATAGTAAACGTATCCAGCCAACGGGAAACAGCATTTACAAACGAAAAGCTGTGGCAATTCGGTCTCAGGGGCCGAATTTGTGTGTATATTCGTTGGTAAGTGGTCTTTGCCATTGTGTGGCCGCCTTCGCTAATTATATGTCAAACATCAGGATTGGCTGGGACCTTTTTCTTAAGAACAGTTCTTCAGCGTAGGAACATTTTTTTTTTTAAATAAGGTTCCTGCTCGTTTGGGCACCAGTGTATCTATGCATGATTAAGCGCGACACTTTTCCGTATATTTCCACAGTCGGTGCCGGAAACATTCGCGTATTCAAAGTTATTCGGCTGTTTGATGCTTGTTTGCCGAATAATGTACCCCAGTGATGTGACCGGTAATGGAACCACGATAAGACTATTTGGACTGCAATTTACTGTTTGTTTGCCAAATAATCTACCTCAGTGATTTAACTGGTGTAATATGGAACCACGAGAAAAATATTTGGACTACAATTTGCGGCTTGTCTGCCGAATAAATTGAGCGAATGGTTCAACTATAGCCATTAATCGATGAAATCAATATTTAAACTATGATGCACACTTGCGCACCAAAAAAAAGTCATGGTGCAATCGCAAAACAGGACCAAATGCGAATGATTACAACTATACGAAATCAGCTGTAACGCATCGCGTGTAACTATTAAAAATGTACGGCAACCTTCGCAAATATCTCGTGATATAATACGCGAACGTTGCTTGGCAATATCCGTTACAATGTGTCTCCTGCGCTTACGTATAATACCCTGATAATGTGCAGATTTGTACAACGGCACCTTATACGGCGTCGGATATGCTCGTCGAATTCCCAATTCTCCGTCGCGCTTGTACAGTGCGTCGATTCTCAGAAACACCAGTAGTCGCACCGAGTGGTCGGTACACACTGCAGGCAAGCATGCCGAGACGGGCCAATTTTCGCATCAAGCGCCCCGTATGCCGAGGCGACGGGGTGAGTTCAAAACGCACAGAGCGCTGTTCCTCGGCGAATCGACCGTGTCAGACATGTACGCATTGTGCACGAAGGCATAACAGGGTGCGTGCAATAGCTGCAATAACGAATGTAAAAATAGGTACTTTACATTGAATGGACTGGAGAAAAAAAGAACTTCGGGGCCATGGACGGCCACTGAAGTGCAAGAACGTGCGATTAATGCCTAAAAAGAAATTCCGATGTAGGAGTCTGAAGAAATGCTATACTAGAGCGTTGTTGTACGTTATGCATGAAACACTCCTCGCGAGCGCATTGCTGTTCTGCAGCGTAATGTTTCTGCGACGTGTACCTGATCGAATGTTCTTAAGCTTGTAATAGCTTGCGGCGTATCTTATACAGAAATTGTAATGTACACGGTGCGTACTTAATTGAGCGGCATGGGAGCTACGCGTGTCTGCGTTTTAACTATATAACTTACACCAGTATTCAGGGAAACTATCATAACAGGCGTTATAAATTTTGGTCTGTCTTGATATATAAGTGCTTGTTTGATCTTTCAGAGAAATGTGCGCAGGCGTGTTCGGAGCACATATTTATTGCGCATAGTTTGGCTATGCAAAACGGAGTATAGCCGACATCTCTCGTGATGCACTATATCCAACACACATAGTTACAAAAGGGACAATACTTAAAATAAACGATAAATCATTATTGATTGTCGCTTCAGCAATCACTCGACCTACAGCCAGCTGCCCGGTGAAAAAATATAGATTATTAAGTTACTACCGAAGGAAATGAAGGAGACACTTTTCTTCAGGACGAGACCCTACTACTATGCTAGTTCAGTTAGTAGTAGTTACTAGTTAATAGTAGTATGGTAGATCAAGATGAGGAAACAGGAAAAAAATAAGACACGTTCCTGCCGAAGATGTATATAGTACGCAACGTCAAACATCCATACACTTAGAGCGAATGTTAGGCCAGTCTTTCTGTGAACAGAAAAACATCCTTATTATTATAAACTAGTGCGTTTCAGGGTGCTAAAGAATAGCATAAGTAATCTGTATATTAAAGGTAATGTATACGCAAAAAAAAAAAAAAACATTCCCGCAGTGCAAAGTGTGAACTTCTCTCTTTCTTCTCCTCTGCGAATCCCCTTTCCCCAGTGCAGGGTATAGCCTACAGGCTTCAGCCGGGTTAATCTGTCTTCCTTTCCCTGATGACTTCTCCCTGTCTCTCGCTCCAACCGAAGCATAGTCAACTTGTACGTTGTTATTCTTTGTTTTATGTGTTAGTTGGTATCACGTTCAACATTACGTAAACATTTGAAGCCGTCATTGCTCAAGCAGTAATATCATGCTTGGTTCATACACAAAAGGAATGGCCACGTGGTACTTAGTCGTACAAGGCAAGAGAGAGGGTAACAGAATCAGAGAAGTGAGCCAAATCTGTAACCAACTTGAGCATGCGAACTCTTTATGACAGGTGGTGAAATCCTTAACGCCGAGGAGGCGACAGCAAATGCATCATATAGACTCTATACATAGCTAAAAGGAGAGGAAATGCGTTAGAAAACTTCGTCGGCCGATGTTGTGAAGCAAAATTTAGTTTGCATGTTGGAACCGTTCTATGAAATTGGAAGAAACGAAAAGGTGTGACTGAGAACCCTCAATCAGGCCTGCAGCCCGCGAACATGATGTCAGTTAATGCTATGTTTCTATTAGCCACAAGCAGAACGCGGAATTATGCTGGAGTTTATTATAGCCGCAGAACAAGGAAGGGTCACGCAAAGATAGCGCTGCAGTCGGTCACCAAGTTTTTGCACTCTGGGTGACTGCAGGCATTCATTCCACAAATTCCATTTTTAAAATGTATACATCTTCACCGTACTTCAAAATCTTTCCCTCCCCTTTCCCCTTCCCCCAGTCTAGCGTAGCCAACCGGGCTGAGAACTGGTTAACTTTTCTGTTTTCATTTATCATTTCTTCTCTCTCTCTCAAAACGAGTGCATGTGCCACTGCCATCCGTCTCAATAGCAAGCTTCGACTCACCGTTTCTGTGCTTTATCTGTTAAACAATGAGGCTACCCTATGTGACCGCAGCACAAATCCACACGCGGTATAGCGGGGTCGTGCATGATGTCTGCGCTGCGTGCCATACACTGTAAAATAATTTACACCCTAAAAAGTGAAAAAGGGCGTAAATGTGTCTATAACTCACACCCTCAGGGTGTTATCTACATAACGGACACCCCAAGGCTGTGAGTTATAGACACATTTACACCCTTTTTCACTTTTTAGGGTGTAAATTATTTTACAGTGTATGGCCTCTGACTTCAGGCGCCGCTGGATCTCGGAGCCATGCGCACAGACTATAGAGCTTAATTTCTAGAAAAAAATTACTATAGAAGAAATTCCGGCGCTGCGATCACTCATCCAACTTGATAATTACGAATACTGCAGATGAATATGCCTAAGCTTCGTGCTTTTGGCTCGAAACGTTCTTGTGATGTTATTTATTACGCTTCATATTTCTCTCCCGATTTCTAAGTAGTCATATAGTTTTTCAAACGCAGCAAGGCGAATAATTCTCCACCGGCATGCGTATAGTCATTGCGAATCGCTTAACTTGTGTTTTTGAATCCAATTGACCTGCGAAGTCGCAAAGCCGTTATAATGCAGTCGAAAGCATATACGAAGTTCAGGCGAATCCACGTACCAACGTGCCACCGTTCCCATGCTCGCTGAACTTCCATACTTGTGGCTCCCGTAACGACACAGTAGCCAGAGCTCCTCCTAGTAATTTTCGTAGCAAAGTCGGTCCCGTACTCTATACCATTGGCGCGTAACATTCGTGAAGCACCGCCTTGTTTTTGCGGCTCGCTATCCGCACTGCTCTTCGCACACGTAGCATGCAGCTGCATTTCGAGTCCTCCTCCGCTATTGCTGCTGCTGCTACAGGCAGCCACGCCGTCGCGCGAGGCACACGTACAGACACACGCACACGTACAGACACACGCACACGTACAGACACACGCACACTTACAGACACACGCACACGTACAAACACACGCACACGTACAAACACACGCACACGTACAAACACACACGTACGCACGCACACAAACGCTTCGCGGCGTCAACAGCGAGCAAGCGAGCGCGGGCGGCGTCCGACGGCGATCTTTTGCGCGCCTTGGCAACCTCGCAGCGCGAACATGTGTCGCCTGTCATTGCGCTGTCACATCCCCTCGCGAGGAGCCTCGATATTGCGCCGCGACGGGCAGTTGGCAACGACGCGCTCCATGTCTACATACGTCGCGCAGCGCACCGCGCCCGCCGTGCATGTCGCACTCCTATAGCGTTTTCTGAGCGCGCCGTCGTATAAGTCACTCGACTATATCGACAGCGTGAGACGGAGAAAAAAAAAGAGCTTCCATTTCGAAACCAGAGACGTACACCAGGCGCATCCGTGCGAGTGACGCAGACTAGCAGAAGTACATATAAGCAGTCGCTCACGGATCATGAATGCATGGTGTATATATACATCTATATTCATCTGCGCGCTTTCCTGCACGTGTACATATACCTATAGTATACCCGTCCACGCACTGCAGATTCTTTTTTCTTTTTTCGCGAACTCTGTTAGGGGTGCGTGTATATACTGCGTGTGTGGCGCGTGCGTCTGTGAATAGACGCGTCTGATACGGCCGTTGAGCTACGCGGCGTGTTTTTTGCTGTCCGCAGGAGTGCACGGATCAGTGGTTTTATGACCGATCGGCGAACCACATGCGGACGCCTGTATGTGTGTGTATACGCACGCGCACAACAGGCGATGCCGTTGTGTAACTCGAACGTTATATGTGTGCGTGCCCAAGTGTTCCCCGTCCGTCACCTTCTTTTTTTTTCCACGCGGACCTGCAGCGTGGCGTGCGTGGATGCGTTTGTAATGCGTGCTATGTGCGCGGCCCCAGGGTCACATTCTGCCTCCAGCGTTCAGTCGGAGCATCGGGCCTTCGTTTTTCTTTTCTTTCTCGCTCTTTGTTTCTTGCAATTAGTATTCATTCGCGTGTGGTCTTCTTTTTTACCTTGCAACTAAGCCTTAGTACACAGCCGCCACGCAGTGGGAGTTCTAAAGAAACATTGCGCCACGAATGTCTCGGGTTCGATTTGAATGCACGCCGTGTGCATGGCACGGGCATAAACACTGACATGTTGCAGGAATTCACTTATACTACCTACGATTTCGGATGCCGCACGTATCGGGAGAAATAGGAGACCGTTGGTATTCGAGGCAGCGCGCAAAAAAAAAACGAAGAAGAATGCTTCTTTTTTAATTTTTTCTTCCGCCCAACGCTGCTGCTTGTTACCATTCATTTCCATACAGTATACCGTCTACCTATAAGGTTTCATTTTCGCAGCGTGGAGCAAAGATAAAATATATTTGTCCCTGTGTATAAGGTGCGATTTGTCACCGTGCGTATATACAATGCCATTTGTGTATACAAGCCACATAAAACGCTCCCGCAGAGAGCCAAGCGAAGCTGGTAATTTGCCTAGCCGGTGTGTGTATACCGCGGTCAACAAGGGCATTCGCTTATCCTTTCTTCGACCTCATTCAGGATGCCAAAGAAACGTTGCATATAAATCGTTTTTTTTTTTAACAATGCATGTTTCGGGCTTTCATTCACCGCTTGCATCCTTATAACAAAACTGAATAACGATCAACTTACGAGTATCTCAGTCTGCTTGTAAGTGGTATTGTAGTGTGGGCAGCGCGGCTGCGCCACGATGCGGCTCAAATCAATCAAGTTTTACACAATGTGCAGCAGACAATATACTTTTGTACGCGTATATCTGCTGCGGTATTTAAAAGACACTGGACTTTCTGACAGATTGTGACTTCACTGTGTGACGCAGGGTTGTATGGTGACACTGCATAACACTAGGAACGCCTTTGCGGGCTGCGTGACAGTGCCCACAGAAACAGTTTGTGTGTACGGGCGTGCGTCTGTAGTTTTTTTTATATCCTTCTCTCTCTCACCTATCGCATCCCCTTGCCCCTCCCCCAGTACAGGGTAGCCAACCGGAGATAATCTCGGGTTAACCTCCCTGTCTTTTTCGCCTCTCTCTCTCTCTCTCTCTCTCTCTCTCTCTCTCTCTCTCTCTCTCTATTCGTTATCGAAGTAGGTTGGCTACAGTTTCTTCTTTTCACGCTGTGTGCGACGCAGTCATCAGAAACACGGGAACAGGGAACCCACGGATAAACGAGTATATAGTCCCTGGGCCTCCTGTTTAAGCGTTCACGATTTTCGTGTAGTACAGGTATTGTGAGGACTAAACATGAACAGTCACTAACTAGTTCCTTTCACTGCCATCTTGTTGGTTAGTCAAGCGAGGGAAGAAAAAACAATGATATAACTACATATACGCTTGCTCATTCCAAACGGTCTGGCTATGACAAAGAGCTTAAACGAACGGACGTTTCCACATGCCTTCTCACCCATGGCAGCACCCCGCTAGATTTAGTTTGAATTTGGTTTGCGAAACAATCCTAGTCGTTCTTCCACATGCGTGAGCTCCGCACAACTTAACTTTGACGTTAGGCAAATGTAGCTTACGAAAGTTCGTTACTGGAGAGCCCGAATGGCTGACGCGCGTATTTCGACACCGTGCTTAGAATGCCTGATGAATCAGAGTATATACATGAAGCCAACATATGCGCAATTTTTTTTAATTTTTTATTTTTTTGCTGACCTCGCTGTCTCTAGCTCGGTCATTTCACGTGCTTGTCTCGTGTGTCGCACCTTTCACTCCTTCGTATTATCCCCTCTCGGTTATCCTCACTTTCTTTTATTTAGTCATGTTCGATCGAAGCGCTCCATGTTGCGTACTGCCGCAGATTTCTTTATTTTCACGTGGTAAACTTAGAAACCCCAGTTGTATACATACACCTATACCTTTGGCTGCAAGTCAAACCGCGATACCCTTATTTTTTGTTCACCGAACACACCAACTCAAATAAAGTTTAAGCTTGAACAAACCTCACATTTGAGTTATAGAACTTAGGTTAAACGGTTACTTGGACGTGTCGCACAGAATTAAAAAGACATTAAATCGTATTCGCGGATTGGTGCGTTTCTTTTCGGACGCAAAAGAAATGTCGAAGAACGACGAACGCACACGGATATGAGCTGTGGACCGTTTATTATTCGCTCGCGCGAACGCATCAGATGTGTAAGACGTGACAAAAACAGCCATGACTATGAATTTACACTGAGATTTACTATATAGAACCATGCATGCCCGTCAGTAAAAACAAAGAACGTGGATGCTTGCTTTAGGATTCTGGCTTTTAGTAAGTCATTTAAGGCTGTGTTTGGCTTACGCCACGTTCTATTTCGTCAGTCGTTTCTTTGTATTTATTGTTAAATATTTATTTCCCTCTCAAATTTCTTATTAGCCTGTTCTTCGGCGGCCGAATTTCTCATGCGATCGCGTCATTTAGCAAACAGCAACTGATGCTAGCTTCTTTTTCTCACGTTTACGTACACTCTCCTCTCTGACCACGCATTCTATGTCGGACTTGTGCGTACAACTAATGAACAGTTCATATAGTTGCGCAGGTGTATATTTGGCGTTTTACGATGCAAGCTTTTGTTGCGGTCTTCAAGTTTCATTCTCGATGACTCTATACAGCGCATGTCGTTGTGTAGGCGCACACGTGCAAAAAAAGAAAAGTTATCTGCTGAGAATTAGGCTGATTGCCCTTTCTTTGCTCTCGTACATTGGTTTAAGTTACAGGCAGTGACAAGTAAACTGATTCTGGGTGTTTGGAAATCACATAAAAGTGCTTTTGAGTCCTATCAAATGTATAAATGTATTTTCTAGGCATAAATATGTATCTATCCAGACAGTGAGATGTTAAGGTTTCCCAAACAAAACGGAAAGGAAATGTTAGGATATTTTCGGCATAACTTTTCCTATATGCTACGATGTATACTCAAATCCGTCGAATAATTGACGCTGAAAAATTCACGGTGAAAAGCAGTGGGAATCCAACACGGATAGACAGAAGAAACACACGGACGAGCAAGCATTATTCATAGAACAACGCTTCCGTTGGTGCTAGTTGGAATAGCCGTATTGGGAAAGAGTGCTTACACAGTAAATCGCAATATTAGCGTAGCACTAAATTCGGCGCAGTCTTGATGTCGCTGTGATCGAGCGAAAAGCCTGAAAAGAACGAAGCTGCAGGGCCAGAGGATATAAAAAAAAAGTTCGAAAAGCGGACGCGCATCTATAGAACGCGTGCGAGTCGAACGCAACGGCTTCTTTTACTAGTCGCGTGGTTCGTCGACGCCTTTCGCCGTCACTAAATTTATCTGCCGCGCAGAGCCCAATCGATGAGGCGATCGCTCGCGGGCTGCAGTGGGCGCTCCGCGGGCCGGATAACGGGAGGCCCGCCGGGCGACTACAGCCGGGGAAGCGAAGGGTGCGCACACTACATGCACTGGGGCGATGCGAAGAACGAGGCGAAGTTTTGTCATATACATCAATCGATCGGTTTCGAGCCCCCCTCTGCGGGGAAGTTTCGATTTTAATACCCGGAACATTTATCCGTCTGCTATGGCAAGAAGAAAAGGGCACACACGTATCGATCCGAGCTTTTGACGTCTCCCGACAGCGAATTGCGCTATATAGGAAACTCGACTTGTCAATATTTCATTGCTTCCGCCGTCGTGCGCGCTCCCTCGCTCAATCGCGCATCGATAACTGCGAAGCGAAGTGAACTGTTTCTTTTTGCCCATCATGTGGGGTGTGCTTGGGACGCCTTCGTACTACTATCGTTAGCAGCGCGACGATATGCGCGTGAAGTTAAAGAAGTGAGATAAAACTGTGCTCGTTCTCGTCACTTTGTCTTACTTCCACATAGATCGTCACACTGCTAACGAAAGATGAAGCATTATACCAACATGCCTGGTCAGTCACCCTTGCGTCATACTACTTGCCGAGCGTCACGGCGAAGTTGAGCACTGTCCGATAGCAGGCATTAACGGCCGTTCAAATGATTCCGTAGTGTCGCATGACGCTCAATGCCATTCGTTCCACATATATATGTTCCAATTAGTAAGAGGAACAGTACTGCAAATATGTTACAGCCATGTGCAAGCTATGTAGAATGGCATTAGGAGTGTAGTTCAGGGGAACGTATATACAGAAAGCTATATATCCACACTCTGAAAGAAGTTTACACTCTTTGGGTTGTATTTTGTCCCCAAACAATAATCGTCATCTGTCTTGCCCGCATTTACTTTCTTTAACGCTGCGAACCCGGTACTTCCTAGTCACGACCAGCTTGCGCGTTATCAGCTTGACACAGCATTCTCGACCCGAAAGTAGCGAGCGCCGAGTTTTCGAGAGAGGAAACGCAAGAAAGGCAGATGACGATTACTGTTTGGGGACAAGATAAGCCCCAAAGGGTGTAAACATTTTTTAGACTGCACTTCCTGAAACATTACGGCGTATACTCAACCTACCTGAACTATTCATATGTTGAACGAATCTGTATACTCCACCTGTTCAGTGATTGTTTCCTCTTTTGTCTGGTAAGCTTCGATAGGTCAAGCGAGCTCGATGTGTAAAGTATCGATACTTATACTTATACGATACTTATAAAGTATCGATGCTGCACCGTGGGCTGTGAAGGATGCCGTAATGGTCGACTAACGAGTAATTTTCACCACTTAGACTGTTAAATTTGCACCCAACTCTAAGCTACGCTTTCTGCGTTCTTCCCGTATAGCTCAGTGCCGGCGATAGCGCGGAGAGCTATGCGCGCGGAACATCCAGGAGCGGCAACGAGGATCCACCTGTGCTCACATTTCGAGGCGCGATGAATTCCAGAACTTCTTCTTCAGTTTGAAGCATACTGTGTATTCCACACGTGTGTGGGAGTTGGAGCACAAGGATGCATCTTAAATTGCGATTTAAGAAAGGTACTCGGTTGTCGACTCTGAAAGATCCTATTTTTCGACGTATATGTACTTTATACACTAAACGCTCTGCAAGCCGTGCGTGAGCGCTTAGCACGAGCGAGCCCTTGGTATATACTTACAGATATCGGTGTAACAGCGTAAGCATGAGTTCAACGTGTGCAGAAATATTGTAACCGTCACGAAACTAGATCATGCAGGTGTGCTTTCGGTATGCTAGACATCTCGCTTCAACGGCGCACTTTCGAGCACATTGCGTTTATACATGCTACCCAGAATAATAACAAAGCGCCGGCAGTTGGCCTCTGTGTTGTTCGTGGCCTGCAATATAATAAATTTCGCCCCCAGCAGAGTTGCAAGTGAAAAATATGTGTTCGAACGCATCCGGCTGAAATTAGCGCAACAAGAGCGCCTCTGTTTCCCCATTTGGAGGCGTCGAAGCCAAATTTTTAACATGTGTATAAGGCGTTGCACCTCGCAGCTGCATGATCTATAATAATTTGTCACTGTCATTGCGACATATTTGCTGCTCTGACGCTAAAGCACACAAATTGAGACGTATGTCGTCTGACAAGCCGAGCGATATTTTAAAAACAGTGCCCGGAAAGGCAGGCCTCTTGTGTCACACTTATGGTTGCTCAATCCGTTTTCGCAAACTCATGCGCAAACACTATAGCCAACATCGCTTTTAAAAACAGAGAGCATTATAGGGAAGGGAAAGATGGGGACAGCTATTATGTCTAGGCACTTGTACGCTGAAGACGCACGTACGAAAAAAAAACAAAAAAAAAACAGTGCTTTATATCGTGTTATACCTGCTTTTGTCCTCGTCTTGTGTTGCGGTGTAACGAACCTTACTATGAATCCCAAATGCCGGCCGGCGTCCGGCATTTGTTCTGACGCCAAAACCTGATGCCAAAAGCACCATATGATTATGACGCACGCCGTAGTGGGGGACTACGGATTAAACTGCACCACGTGAGGTTCGTTAACGTGCGCCTAGATCTAAGTACACGGGTGATTTCGCATTTTTTTTACTGCACATTCTTTTACTGCGCATCTGCACGCAGTCCTCGAATGCCTGCTACTGCAAGCTACGTAGCATAAAGCAAATCTTACAAATTATTATTTAATTTTTTGTTCAGGATTTATAACAAAACAAATACAGAGCTTGCTTAGGAAAATAATTTCCGTTACATCTTGTTCCTTGTTTCGACTTTCTGGAGTCCATGGCTAGTTTTCCTGGTCCTGTAAACCACCATAGTAAGGTTCCTTACAGCGCAACACAACACGAGGACAAAAGAAGGTATATACCACGACGACAGCCCGCTAACTCTCAACTGTTGAGAGTCGTCAGTTGAGAGTCAGCGCCGTGTCGTCGTGTTATAACTTCTTTTGTCCTCGTGTTGTGTTGCGGTGTAACGAACCTTACTATGAATCCCAACCAACTGGCCCAACTTGCCGTCTTGATGTTGTAAACCACCAGCAAGACATCGGCACTGCTTGGCGTAGTAACACAAAAGCAGAAGCTCCGCGTGTGCGAGCGCATAGCTTTGGTTGTGTTTCCCCAGAAAGTTGTCGTCTGGAACAGTACTCCTCTTATAAACTCTCTGACAGGGTTGAATTGAATTTGAATTTGAACAGGGTTCAAATTGAATTGAATTGAATTCAACGTGACAGCCATTCGGTCCCACTTCACGTATTATCTATGGCTTTATACATATATGATGTACTACGTTATGACGGGTGTTTTAGCTATCTTGTATCAGTCCTAAAAAGTAGCAAAAAAAAACACATGTGCGTTACGCGAATAGGATCAATTCAATATTGTTCCTTGTCTTCTTGAGCCACACAATGTATTCTTGTATTGTGGGAATAAATAACTGGCAAAATTAACAAACATTAAAAGTATTGACTTAAACTCGACAGATTCCATGGAGACGTTCTAGAGCATGCTGAGAAATAGCAGGCTGATTCTTCTCTGCTGTAGTTTTAGTTCTCATACGCTCTAAAGAAAGCGCGCGAGAGCTGGAAAAATACATCCCGTAATTATGGGTGCTTTCGTGCAATGACATTATTGTGTCCTCAATCATGCTTCGAGCGCATACGTTCGAAACATATGTATTTTATAAGACAGACAAGCGCTTATACAGTGACACGTTCTGTTGAACTCAATATGAATAGTGGACCTGAACGCGCAGCTATACTGTAGCCGTCGGTAAGCATATAATCGGGTGCAGTTACCCCCCCCCCCCCCCCCGGCCCCGTTATTTTTAGAACTCTGTATTATGTAGGCCATCGAGGTGACGCTGTATCCCTTGCACAAATTATGACATTCAACTATACTTCAACAGAAAGTCTACTGAATGCTACTAAAGTCTATAGAAACGCAACAAAATTTCTATGGCCGCTTTTTTTAAGGGCTATAGCGTGATCTTCAGGGAGAAAATACAAAGGAATCCCTTGACGCTTCAGTGTATGCTTTCCGTTTCGTTGCTCTTCATTTTTCTTTTTAATGCGGAAAACCGAACAGTGAACATAACTTGAATTCGACTACGTTGCGTAGGTAGAAGTGCGCTCTATTATTGTTGAAAACAAGACGCACACTATACATCATGTCCCCCGTCGCAAAGTCACACGGGACCCACAGTATGACTGTCACTTGTCGGTTTCTGCACTAATGACATTCTTTGCCACATATAATAGTTGCGCCTCACCGGATCTACCCATCTGGTTAACCTCCCTGCCTTTCCACTTTCTTTTGTCTCTTTCTCTCTCTCTCTGCATACTTTTGTGGGTTTATTGATGTTACAATCCGACACGTGACAATGTCAACGTGGGATCGGGTTTCATAACACAATCACAAAAAATATATGTATAAGAATAATAAAAAACTATCTTTCTACTTTGACGTATGGGTCCCTTGTTCAGAATGGAAGCTAGTCATTGCACATTATAGTGATGTTTTTGACCGGAGGGCATTTAGTCTGCCACTTCTCAACTATATAAATAATCTAGCAATACCGTTATGTGCTCCGATGTGGGCGCAATATATTTTGTAATACATTCTGAAGTGAAACCAAGAAACCAAGAATAAAACTAGAAAGGATGAAGTAAAGAATGCGCAGTTGACCGCAAAGATTTCCGGTACAGTGAATTATGTACGAACGTAATTTTGCGGCACCTTTTGGCCACTGACCACAGGGGCGCATTGCGGCGATTGTATTTTGAAGTATAACTCGGTTTTCTGGCGGATCCTGAGCCCCTAAAAACTTCGCGTTTGGAGCTACTCGTGGACGCGCTGCTATTCAAACTATCGGGGTTGCAGTGTGCACAGTATTGCGCTGAATCTGGTTGCTGCGCAGATTCGCGCAAGTAAAACAGCAGAAAAGAAAAACAACAAGCAAACTCAAAAAACAAGTAAACAGCAGAAAAAGCTTTCCGCTACCTATAGCTCCAAACATTCTCTGTACGTCATTTCAAACTCACTTTGTGTATAGCTCACTCATCGTGGTAATTAAATGCCGTAACGTTTGCTATGTGCGACCGAGAGTCGCGAAGCTTTGTTGGTCTAATCGACTAGAAACATGACGGTGTATGGGTAACCTAAATTACGTCATACATGTGACTACTGGCGTGCGCCGCAACACAGGATCGTCACGTTTACAGCGACGGGACAAATAGATAACGCTTACGATTAGTCACATCTGCCAATGCATATATAGCTTGCGAGTATAAGTAGTGCATGTGTCCACGTGTGGCAGATACCACGCGCCCGGTATCTGTCAAAATAATCTATAAGTACTGAACGTTGGGTTAGTTGGTTTGAATTTATTGCTGGCGTTATAAGGGCTACATAAACTAAACGAGAACGGGATCAGCAGGCTAATACAAACGCCGATTTTAAACTAACCCTTTAATAACATAACTGGCAGAATATATAGTAACACGTGGTCTGTTTGTTTTGTCTGTTTTTGATTAAAACGTGTTGAAAGGCGGTGGCGCTTGTGTTCACCGTGTCTACATTTTCCGCCTTCGTTTGCTTTCTGCGTAACCATGGCACAAGAAATCAGTTATTCATATCACGTCTAATGCGAGTCATCCTTGTCATCGCGTCGGCGTGCACTTTAGAATCCTCAGCTGTGCGTGGGTGTAGTTGAAACTGGAAACAATGTAGCCGACGTCCTGCGTAACTCGAAATCACCGAAAAAAGGTTTTAATCTCAAATAAAAAGAACAAAGTGTTACTAAACTGCGTGAGCGTTGAGTCAGCGGGTGTGTGAGGTCAAGCTTCCCCTGCATGCTTGGCCGGCCCAATTCACTCCGCCCTGTATGATGCCTGCTGCATTTTTGTTTCCACACCGCGACGAAGAGGGGCAACGTGTAGTGGGAGAGGGGTCTTGTTTCTAAAAACTGCCGCGCCTCATGCATTATCAGTGAGCTTTTTTCTTTTTTTTTCCTGGTGTCTTCCGATCTGCTGACGCCCTGGGCGGCACGAACCCGACGCGAGCTCTCATGGAACCAAGAAGCGGAAACAGCGCCTCAGCGGCAGAGTTATTCGGCGGTTTGAAGCGAACTCCTATACACGTTGCACGTCTGTACTAAATATACCGTACAGCGTTGCGGAAGCTGCAGAAGCGGGTACATGCCACCAATCGGGCTACGGAATTGCAGCGTTGCTCCCATGTCGTTACCGCGGGACGTCGGGGTTCCCTCCCATAGGCGACGATGAGACGAGCGGGGGGCTATTTGGGAACAGCCAATTGCGGATCGTTCTGACGTGCCGACAGCTTTGCGAACACGGTATTCGGTTGGCCGACACCGGGTCTGGCTTTTCGCGGCAGTGCACGAATGTACCAGCGAGACGGACAACAGCTGGGGGGCGCGCGCAACCTGTGTCCCAGCCACGGCCACGAGGGGGGGGGGGGGGGGGGGGGGTACACGTCGGCGTCCCGCCGCGGTCGACTATGACGACGACGAGGAGGGTCACGCGCGCGCTAGGCTACCCCACGTCGAGGCAGGCATGCACGCTGGGCCACCGACCACACCCAAACGCCGCCGCCGCCGCGTGGAGCCACGCATGCCTCGCTCTGCGCGCCGGAATCAGTGGCACGAACCCAATTAGTGCGAGTCCCCCTTCTCTTAAACGTCACTCGGACGGGCCGACTGGTTGGTGCACTTCTCAGGAAAAACTGGTTCCCCTCGCATCCCCTTCGTCTGCGCCGCGCGTTGCGTTGGCAGAGGCCGAAGACGCGCGTTGCGAGCACGAACCCAGTCCACCCGCCCGCCCGCCGAGCACAAGCTCTACTTTTTTGTTGTTTGGATGCTCAGCGCGTTATAGGCGGCCGGGCAAGCTGCAGGACCGAAGTGTGCTCAGCGTACGCGCGTTCCCCGGCCCGGTACGCCGTTTGCAGTTTTGCTTCACGTCTGCGAGCATTCGGACTGCTGCTGTTCTTCTCGACACCCTAACGTCCCTTTTGTTCTCCGCAGGAGGCGGGCATGAGCGGCCCCCTTCCCAAAGACGAGACGTGTTAGCCGCTCGCGCGCGAGCATCTCTATAGCTCGGGCCAGTTGTCGGCCGACGCGTTGCGTACGAGGGCAGTGCGCTGCTCAAGCTTCCCGCGCGCGCGTGCTCGTATTGTGTGATCTGCTCGCCAGCAGCAGCAGCAGCAGCAGCAAGGGGGGGAGGCCAGACGTCGGCGTCGTCGGTGGTGGTGGTTTCGAAATTTCGCGCACGTTAAGCAGGCAGAAAGGAAACGCGCTTTCTCGCACCCACTCTTGTTCAATCGCCGCTTCGGCTGCCCGTTTCGTTCCGATTCCTCGTCCCTCAACACGCTCTCTCTGTACGATACCCTCTCTCTCTCTCTCTCTCAGAAAACCTCACCGCTACAGCAGCAGCTGCTGCTGCTGACGTGCAGTTGTTGCCTTCGTGCGCATGAGGGCTATAGGGACCCCCTCCTATATTTTTCTTTTTTATGCTCTTGAAGCGCAAGGCCGCCCAACCACCGCCGGCGCTAGCCGCTTCAAGAGAGCTAGCTCGTCCGCCGGCAATCCGTGGTGCCTGCGTCGCCGTGGACCAAAGAATCTCGCCTATTGAGGACGTAATCCAGTTCGGCGGCGAAAGAAATACGAGTGCTGACCTTGGCCGAGCTGCCAGCGCGCGAAGCGGCAAACGCGCGCTCCGGCGGCCCAACCACATACGCTCGTGCAGGCACTCTCTCGCCTGTCCGTCAGAAAAAAAAAAAAAAAAAAAAAAAAGCGATCAGCGCGCGAGCGCGTATGTTCGTGTGTGTGTGTGTGTGTGTGCGATGCTATCGAAATTGACTCGGCCTTTGTGACGGCGATTGGCAACTGCCCCCTTCGCAGCGCTTTGCAATGGATAGCGACACGCTATCAGTGCGCGCTTGCAGTCCCTGTAGGATTATTTGGCTGTCAAGTTGTGAGGTCGTTGTGTGGACCTGCGGCCGCGTTCGTGCGTGCTGCGCGAGTTGACGCCGCTTGTGCGCCGAGACTGTGTAATGCTTTAGCATAAGGTGATGGCTTAAAGGGCAGACGGAAACGCTTCGCTGCTCCATAAAAAAAAAAAAAAAAATATCACGAACAACACGCAATACGATAATTGCTGCCGGCCGCATAGTATCATATTCTACATGTCGATTGCTGCGACGCATACATTACTCAAGTTTTCAGAACGTCGCTTCGCGTGATCTTCAGGGTGACGTAAATCTCAGTGACGCGTCCCGCTGGCAAGACGATCCAATCGCGCTTCGCGACGAGCTTTCTCTTTGCAGGTATATAGCATTTACAGCGAAAAAAGACTGCATCAAATGTGTGCACGTGGAGAGTTAAAATTGCGGTATTCTCGTTCTTATTGCCACATACGCCTATTTACGCTTGTATACCTGCTATTTCTTGCGTCACAAATTGAACAGAGAGAGAGAGAGAGAAAAAAAAAAGCACGTGTGCGACCAAGTGCAACAGAGATATGTCTGCAGCGACCAGTAGATGCATGCGAAAAGCAAGATGAATCTGCTGTCGTCAACCTGATGCATCCGAGCTATCGATCTGATACCAAACGGGTCACTTCAATTTGTCATCGCCGGCGATATACGCAAGGTTATCACGCGGCCGCACAACGGCACATTAATTACACCATGGCACACTGGAGGCACCCGTGCGAGAGAAGCTGACCTGCCCGCAGGCTGTCTGCTGCTATGTACACGAACACCGGTTATCCTTAGAAGAAGCAAGGCTATTAAATGTCTGCTGTTGACCACCGTATACTGTATTTCAAGCGTGCGCACATCTCCGGGTGAGAACGCCTCGGGTGCTCATGCTCACACGAGCGGGCCTCGACAGGAAGCTATATAGAGTGCCTCGATGTCCACTTCGCCCGCTGCTCCGTACGGAGCAGCGAGTGAGGTGGGCATTGAGTGCCTCGTGTGATCGAATCACTCGACGACATCGAGTCACTCGATGTCACTCGATACCGCTTGAGTGAAGAGGCGAGTGAATGATCGTTCTACCAGAACACGGTGTTTACTCACTTTACAATCGCTATGTCTGCTCCTTTTCGTGTGGGAATGACGCATGCGACAATGCAAATATCAGATAGAAAGAAATGTCACAGGTCGAGTAAAGGAAGGAAAACAAGAGATCTGAACAGAACCAATGTTGTCCCGATGTCGTTTCAAGGGGGGGTGGGGGGGAGGGTATTCTGTAAGGGTCCACCTGGTGAACATGTCCATTTCGTCCGCTGGTGAATTGCTGATTTGCCGGAGGAACCTGTCTCCTTGTGATGCATGCCCCGGCCGAGCCAACCAGATCTTCATAAACAGACGAGATGGACATGCCCACTAGGTGGACACATACAAAACGACCCCGCCCCCCCTTCCCCCTAGAGCTGCAAGTGTGCGTAATGCGAAGAAACGTTTACTTTTGTGCATATATCATGTGTTACAGCTAATGGCTGTTAATTCCACACTCTCAATAGAAAGTTGCTTATCGTTTTTTTTTTTTCTGTTCTTTTTTCTCATCTTTCGCACCCCTTCCCCGGTACAGAGTAGCCAACCGCACATATCCTCTGGTTAATCTCCTTGTCTCTTCTTCTATTGTCTGTCCCTATCTATGCACATCGTCTTTCGAGTTGGATTCCGTGCACAACTATAGATGGTCGGAATAAGAGATTTTCATGGCCATATCGACGATGCAGCTCATTGGTAAACAACTATTAATGTACATAACTTCATGTGGCTAAAGCTCTCCGGTAGTGTCCTGTTCGCAGGAAGAGTGAGCAAAGACAGGGCATGATTATCATAGTGTGGACCATGAAATGAAACATAAATGTTTCAGGAAGAGTAGGCAGCTTACGAATACGAACAAGAGACGTCGAACACGACAATTCCGATAAAACGCGAATGCCAAAAGCAGCAAATAATGGCCCGCGGGGAGCCCTGCCGTTGTGGTTCGTGCTATACATGGCACAAGGGAGCCTCAACCGGAAGGTCGTTCAAGAGTATCGACGTAAACCGCCGTTCTCGCAGAGCCCTTCAACAGCTGAAATTTCTGTGAAATATGATAGACGCCCATCGGATATACATGTCACACCTAAATAAACAAATCATCATGTGTATGCAAGACTTATCAACAATGTGAATTTCCCCCTCTTATGGTGAAGGTAGCAGCTTATCTCATTTCGCAAGATGCTTGCAATCACATAAGGCAGGCGTTTGACCAGAGAGCATAATGTTGGCAAGGTATTTTTTTTAAAACCTCCTTGAATGTTGCTTTCATGCAAGCACTGAGTAGCAATTTGCCGAGCTGATACATCAAAACACAGTATAGACTAGCTCGTATCGGCGGTTACACTCTGCGCACAAAAACCATGTTCTCACTTTGTGAAGTAATGACTTAGCAAAGCAATGTCCGACTTTCCGCTGTGGCCTGTAAATCGCGCTGTAGTTCTCAGTTTTCTTTCTTTTTGTCTACCCTTATGCGCCAAGAATGGAGAATGACCTTCTCCATTCCAAGAGGGTTCGGAAAGTAAAATTTTTGTGGCATTGATGAACGAGCGGAAAACGTTATAATGCGAACGCCGGGCTCAGAAGCCACACCATCGGCCCCATACTTTCTCAGATATAGTGTGCGTGGCATTTCACGAAGCTTCTACTCTGCCTCGAGATCGGACCTCCCCCCCCACGACTCCTCGTTAAGTGTCTCTGGTTATACCATGAGTAGTTATGTAAAATGTATATGATTGCATGGTTATAACATGGACGTGCGGGCACTCTATAGCTTTTCATCCGTAAGTACCTGTATACACGATACCCGTTGCGGTAGCCCTTGTGACGTTACGCTGCTGAGACATAAGACGCGGGCTGGATCCCGGCCGCTGGAAGCCGAATTTCGATGAGGGCGAAACGCAAAAGGGATCGTTTGCTTAGATTTAGCTGCACGTTAAAGAACACCAGGCGGTCGAAATTTATCCGGAGTCCTTCCCTACGGCGTGCGAATCATGATCAGATTGTGGTTTTGGCAAGTAATACCCCAGAATTTATGTTTAAGTTTTAAGACCTTCATATTTAGATTCTTATTTTTTAAATATATTTATTGCGTGTGTGCTCACCCTCAAAGATGCTACGTGAGCGACCCGTTTATCTGGCCTTGAAGGTGCTTTGAAACCACAACGTATACTCTCAACGAAAATGTCTTCGCCGAGCATGAAGAGACGCTTCTAGCAGTTAACGGTATAACGTTTTTTTTTTGTCTCGTTCATATGTGAATTTCCTTTTCCCCTGTGGATTTAGTATGTGGATGTGGATGTGAAAAAAGCATGTGCGTTATATGAGAAAGTGGATAGCCTCAATTTCATAAATGTGCGTTGGTATAGCCGGTTCGTATCTATACTTTACCTTCCCGTTTCTTAACGATTATTAAACAACAACGATGCAGAAAACCCACAGTGGACGTTTTCGTTCGCACAGCGCATGCAACCCGCGGTCGTCGACATAAACTCCACCACCACGCCTTAGAGACAGCAGAGTATAAAACAAAGGTGGTTTTGCAAGCTACCCCCCCCCCCCCCCCCCCCCAGGACAAACATCGCGCAGACAGTGGTATCAGCCCTGGTCATCAGCGCTCCATTGCTTCCTTTACGAAGTAAAGAGCGCGTTAGCTTCCAAGCAAACGTACTTGACTGTGATTGCACGTCTATGCTCCTTTCTTTCTTTATTTCTACTTTGCTATCACTTTACCTCCCCTCCCCTCTCTTCCCAGCGTAGGGTAGCAAACCGTATCTACCCATCTGGTTAACCTCCCTGCCTTACCCCTCTTCCTCTCTCTCTCTCTCTCTCTACAAAATAATTTTCTTTTTTTTTTCTTATGATCGCAAGTGCCTAAATATTTCCACCCTATGAAAAAGGTGCAGTGGTTGAGGTTGAGGGGCAAGGGAGTATATCATCTCCAGATCTGCGTGATGTTCTCGAGCAACGTCAGTTACAGAGTTACCAAGGGCATGGCGGATCCGGTGAGGCACGCGCACCTTCAAAAATGTTTCACAGCGGCTCCGTCGATCTAGGCTGCCTCAACGTTTTTCCTTCCGTGTCTCTTCGTCCGCGGCACGCACGCGTCCCGTATGCTTCGCGTTTACTCGCCACGTCGATTAGCTATAGCGTTACGAAAATACGCGCGTAGCTGACTCCCGTATACACAATACAGGGTTGCTACGTAACTCACGCAAGAAATGCCCGCGCGTGCTCACACGCAGCCTTTATTTGCGAACGAGGCATGCCGCAACACCGTTAACCGGTGCAGCCTTTCAGCGGCCGCATATCATCGAACGACGTCTCGCGGTGGCGTTGCCGGCGGCTCCTGCATGCAGTGTCGTCGCCCCAGCGACCTGCTGCAGGACACAGTCCGCGCAAGCTCGACCGCAATCAACGCACTCTCGCTGACAGGTCGGTGGCGCGGCCCGGGACTCCGGCTAGACGGTGCCACGCGCTCGACTGCCGCGATGTTTGGCGATGGAATAAATTGCCGCCGCACTCCGGGAGAAGCAGGTCACGGCTCTGAAAACGTGCCGAGGAAAAAGAATAAACGCGAGGAACGCGTGCGGCAGTTTTTTTCCGCGAGTCAGACGTGGTACAGCTACACTTCCATATGGCCGTGCCACTTGTAGCTTGCTTTGCGCAGTAAATATAGAAGCCACTCCGAGAGCAAGCCGCATAGGTTCTCAGTATCTGAGGACTTGGTGA
This sequence comes from Dermacentor andersoni, assembly GCF_023375885.2. NCBI lineage: Eukaryota > Metazoa > Arthropoda > Arachnida > Ixodida > Ixodidae > Dermacentor > Dermacentor andersoni. Next base: position 79,193,901 of record NC_092818.1, read on the forward strand.
ATAAAAAATACAGAGGCTTCGAAAGTCGTCGGTGTATTTTGGGAGTTCTGTAACGCAACGGTTCATCATCATCAGCCTATCATTTACGTCCTCTGCAGGACGAAGGCCTCTCCCATCGATCTCCAATTACCCCTGTTTTGCTCCAGCGTGTACAACGGGATATAAGTTGGATGAGCAGAGGTAAGGTGGCTCAGAGGGGCTGGCCGACGTTTCGATAGGTCCGCCTATCGAAATGTCCGCCAGCCTGTCTGGTCCACGTTGCCTCTGTTCATCCAACTTTTGGCCTACAGTGTGTTCCCATCAGTCGGCCCATGTATTGACCTTGAAAATTTCATCGTAAGCGATGGTTACTTGATCCTTAATACGCTGTACCGCTAGACATCATTCCGCAAAAGAATTGGGCAATGTGGGGCTAAAACTGAACAGGGACCGCCCTTAGCCACAACACTGCTTTCGGTGCTGCTGTATATATATATATAAAAAAAAAAAAAACGTCAGACAGCTACGATTCAACGACAGGCTCTCAAAAATCTATTTGTCGTAATAAACCAAAGGAAAGACTTCTTAATGGCGTCCTTCTATAAAGATTTTCTACATTCATTTGTAGAAAAGAACCAGGTTCAAATATATACATTTTGTTGATTCGTAATACAAAGATACAATCGAATAATAGGTATACTATGCTAAAGTGAACCTTACTATCATTGACCTTGTTTTGCTGGTTTCAGTGTGAGACAGGCAATGATACCACAAATTTATTCGACCTAGAACGGTTACTGCAAGAGCCTGATGGTTCTAAAAGCTTTAATGTAAAGAAATAAAATGATCAGCAAGTACACTGACAGTAATTCAGTACATGCACGCCCAAAGTGTTTGTGTTACCTTTGATTCCGGTGTCAAACAATGAATAAGATAACTCGCGATCCTATCCGGAGAAGAATCGAACAGCCTACAAGCAGCTTCCTCAAAAAGCTCACGGATTATCTTTAAAATGTTCGTGCTTTATGTTTTGTTTCATCACTTCGTTTACGTCTTGGATGTCCTTAGTAATTCCGCCTCGGCTCTCTTTCTGGAAGATGCGCATGGTAGCGATTTGCATTATATCTCTGTGATTTCTGCGGCTGACATTTGCTTGAACTCTGCCTTCTAGTATTCGCTTACATATCAAATATTCTGCAGCGTCATCGAGCAGGCGCTTGGCTGTGTGGCATATATCGTACTACTTTTCTTATAGTTTTCTTATGTCGTTTAGTTTACTCTGCATTCCAAGACCGAGGTAATGGCCCGATAATGACCTGCATGTCGCAGTGCTTCCCATCACGGCGGTTTTTCCTTTCTTTTTCATTTCCTTTCTTTTTCTTTTTCTTTTCTGCAGTGAGACATTCTCGCAATCTTGTAAAGTAAGTCTTGTAAGTTAAATTCTAACAGGTTCGATTACTTACGTTTTTTTTTTTTTCAGTACCATTGTTAGAGCGACAGCGCTAACTGTGCCTTGCAAGTTGTAATTTCTAGGTGCACAAAGCCGTGAATACACCGTCTTTAAAAAAAGTGAACCGTGACAACAGCCAACAGTATATCGCCGGCATATCGTGTACATCCAGGCGCCCTTTTTCAATCTTAGGTCGTCTTTACGAAAAATCTATATTTGCTGTATACAGTGACTATGTAAAGAGAGAGAAAGAAGTTTAAAGATCGGAAAGGTAGAGAGATCGGCCATAGAAGCCTGTCTCTGACCTGCTACTCCTGAACTGGGTCAAAGGGTTAGGGAGAGACAGGGGAAGGAAAAGGGACAAATGAGGTGACGGTACAAAACTATACAGTGACTACTAGTGATCCGTCCAATGTGCGGTACACACACACACCGTGAATACAGTTCCTATACTGACGCACTGCACGTGCTCTCTTCAGCTTATTGCAGATTAACAGAGTTACGACTCTGTTAATCCTGTACAGCTAACACGCTGTCTGCATAGACAATTTCAACAGACAGCCTATACACACTCTACAGGACTTTGCGGGCTAATGACTTTGCATACCTTGCATAAACGATATGCGTAGCTGTTTTACAAATGAAAGGAGAGCTTATAGAGATGGTAGCAATCAGCTTGTGAGGTGTCATTAGACATTCGATAGGTTGTTTCTATTACCCGCAGTGGCTAGCTACGCCGTAGCGCTGCTGAGTTGAAAAATTTATCTATGGAGCCCTCCCCCACGGCGTATCTCAAATCGTCTGTCATATATATAAGGGCTCAAGGATCCGCGCACATTTACGGCCGCAAGCGGCGACATTTCATATGTCTTTGCTTTCGCGCGACGCTCCCGGACACCCTCGCGGTTGCTCGCGAACCGTGGCGTCAGTTTCTGGGAAGCGAACGTGGCTGGCGCGCATCGCGGCGGCGGCAGCATCGCCGCAGGAAGGACGGCAACGCATGCGGCGAACGCGGGCGCAGGATGCGAGGTCTCGCACGCGTGCTGCGAGCGCTGCGGCGCAACCGAGAAACATCTGCCGGGATTGTGTTCGCGGCGCGTTGAAGGAGCGCGCGATGGGCGAAAGAAGAACAAAAAAGAAAAGAAAAAAGCCAGTACAGTATAGGGACTAAACGAGCGAACGCGTAAAAGAAGGCGTGCGAGCGAGCATACAGGCAGTGCCGTTGCGCAGCTGCCGCCCTCTGCAGTGCCGCTGTTCCGTGTGCGTCTCCCCCCCGGACGCCCACAAGGAAAAGCGAGGCGCAAGGAAAATAGGAAATGTAAAGAAAACGATAGAAGAAAGACACACACACACACACACGCAGGCATAGACGATGCGCAGAACAGCGTGCAGAAAAACGCGTGCAGCCCGGCAAGTTGGCCTCCGCCTGTATATACACAGCTCTTCAACACACACGCTCTCAGAGGCCGCCGTCGAGCGTGTGCAAGTGCGCGCATTCTCCGGCTGTTACCGCAGCTGCTCCTGGCCAACAGCGCGTCACTCCCCCGGCGAAAGCTTCCGAGTGGGAGAACATAGACATGGGCGTATAGAAAAACGAAGCTTTTTACATTAGGCATGTTCTTGCTTATTTCTCATTCTTTCGCGTTATAGCGGTGCTCACGCCCACAATTCCGCGACGGCGCCGGCGTGGGATCTAACAGAAACGTGATGAAGTATACATGCTGTACGGCGCGCATGACTGATGGACAAAAGGTGTCGAGAATGCAGAACATGCTTTTGCCCGCACGCGCTGTACGTCGTGCGTAATGATGTGGACTACGGCCTTCCAGCCGGTGTACTTATGAAATAACAGGAACTGCAGGTCATAGAGGCGTCGGCGGCTGCGAACGAATGTCAGCCGCCACATGAGGATTCTCAGAAGGAAAGCAACATCACGACGCGAACGGAAGTTTTCTTTCTGACGTGCGTTATAGCTCGAAGTGGATGCGATGCGGTTGTGTCATGTGACTCTGTCATTGGAGCGTTCAATGCCATCCTCAAAAGCGTAGACGCCATTGAGACAGCCACCCTTAACCTTCAGCCCTAGTAGAACAATAAAGGTCAACCGCAAATGGTGTGCTTGTATTGATTTTTTAGATGGATTTGTCCATTGAGCTATATAAAGTACACATAGCACGCGAGGACAAAAATCACCAGCGAGTTATTTACCTTCAATGCATTTGCGGTTCGTAAGTTTCGAACGGATTTTTGCAGATTTCCCATAGTCATTTATATTGGCAAATGAGGAAGACCTTAAGTACGCATGTTTTATGCATAGATATAATTTCAATATGAGCAGTCAATTTTTGGGAAGGAGAAAAATAGCTGAGCAATGCGGCTGATTTCTACGGCAGGGTATGCGTACCAACTAGGTATGTGCCGCTGTTCGTAATATACATCGTAACATATAAAACATATCCAGCAATTACACATCGACCTAATATAGACTGCTAAACACATTAACCTCACCAGTCCTCTCCAAACGATATATGCGCCACCAATATTCTGTTTTGTTTAGCTCTCCGCAAACGTGCAATGTTGTGACAAACGCTGGCGAGTGATGCATATCGATTGCTGCAAGGTGCAGTGCGCTTTGAACCGTAGACTGTTCGCCAGGTATGGCTAAAAAGGTACCTATTCTCATAGACATTTGCTCGGCGAACGTACATATATCATAATGAAATAAAGAAGCTGCGACTTGGGTGCAGAAATGATGGCGTTATGCGCACAAGTCGTAGCCATAGAAACCTGTAGAATGCCGGGCGCATGTACATCTATATCCCGTCATGAATAGTTTCGTAATCAACACGATTGTTTTCTCTCATTTCATCTTCATTTTGTAACAGTGTCACAAAACAAGAAACAATTCTGGATAAATGAGCTAAATCGCGCTTTGCAATGTGGTTGTTAGATTTAAAAAAGAAAGCATTAAACAACCGTGCAGGCTCAAAATTTGCAGTTTATGTCAACTTAAGATGTACGAATCGTAATCGTAAGCAACTTCCAGGACCGTGAAATATTGTTTAAAGGTCCCAAACGAAACATAACTAAAAACTCATGCAAAAGATGCGAGCAACACAGACAACAATTATCGAGATTGACACATTTAATGCAGAATATAGGGCGAATAAGTCACTTTATATATCCTTCTTTAGCAATTAAAAAAAACAAGATGGCATGTTATATTAAGACTCAGGTTATTCTAACTCAAGGTTCTTGAAAATTTCAAGACATAAATGGACCACAATTTGTGCGTATATGACTAGTTGGCGGGACAAACAGCGAGCGACCACAATTACGGTGAACACGGCTGAGCCCGCTTGCTTCCAAACCTTCGCCGCAGAAAGGAGAGACGGCGCGGCTGTAATATGAACAACTCATGTCTCACCCTTGTGTTCGTAATCACATTTAACTTGAAGCCCTTGCTTGACTCGATTTAAACGACGCCTGCCGTGAACCCGCCGAAGAAACCGCAATGGGCATCTTCAGCGCGCACGTGCCAGGCGTCATATAAGTCAAGTCAAGCATGGGCTTCAAGTTGAGATGCATTTATGAATGCGGAGGTCAGAATTGACTGTGTACGCGACTTGGAACACTTTGTTGCATGTGTTTTTAACGCACACTTGCGTCGAATAATCACCGCGTATTGTGTGCCCGTTGCCGTTGTATATAGTGGCCGCACCGACGCGACTACTGCATAACATTTCTCTTGAACTTATATTTAGTTACGAAGGCGTTTGTTCCTTGTGCGCTGTTGATTGATGTATACTTATTGTGATGGATGTGGAAGTATACTCGCAACTGACTTGTCACCGGCCTCTGCGCAGCAATAGATTGGGCAATGAATGAAATAGTAGTGTGGATAGAAATGAAGTTTACAGCAATAGACCAGTCTACCGCAGCGTACTCGACGTTGACACTTGTTTAAAAAAAAAGCACAAAAATAAATAACCATGAAGCACGTTCTGCGACGTCGTCTTGAAAGAGCACGCAGATCGAGAGGTATCGAAAAAACGCAGTCCTTCAGCGTACGTACTCGAAGCAGTTATCTTAAATAAGAACGCGGAAATACCAATCTCGGCATAGTTTTTGTTATAGCTTGCAGGAGTCGCCGAATAAATCTGAAGAGTGAAGCAAAAAAAGGACAAAGTCGTGCTTGTAATGAAACAGTGAGAATCACAATCAGATATTTTGTTCTGTTCACTCTGCATATTGTTCTCTACTCCCTTCTGTAACGCCTTCGGACCTTGAAGGTATCGAAATAAATAAGTAAATAAATAGATAAATAAATAAATAAATAAATATATAAATAAATAAATAAATAAATAAATAAACGTTCTGTGAAAAGCAAAATATTTAAGAAAACTGCGATATAACGAAATATTTTCAAATCCATTCCTTGGCATTCGATACTTAGACCCAACATCGCTACAATTTGGGCTTTCAATTTGCGTTCTGTTTTATTTAATTCCATTCACTCAATCCATCAATTAAGATAACCGTGTGCTGTAGATGTAGCTAGGAGGTAACATTGTTCGTAAAGCTTTTATGCCATGATTTATTGCTTTACTATGCACAATAGAGGCGCGCTCCCTGGCACTACATTGCAGATTAGTTAAACCATACTATATGCAGCGGAACTCGCGGATAACTCGCGGATTGCTAGCGATTCGTTTGCGTTCATTTCTATGTGCAGCTTTTCAGCGCTCTCTGTTTTCACTTCTTGTTACGCCACACTTTAGGAGTAATTTGTTGACATATGTTATTTTGATATGTTCTGTTTATCAGACTACTAAACTTCTGATTATACGTGGTAGGAGGCAGAACGTAAAATTTAGGCAGATTATACCCTCAAAAGCTCGTAGCGTCATATTACTCGGAAAGGAACCAAGAGCGCGCCCAAATAAGGACCGTGCAGGAAAGCTAAACTCAAACGCAATTTGCGTTATCCTAACATAGATGAAAATAATAAAAACAAAAACACGAGAAAGACACAGGTACACATGCAAAAGTGCGTGTGCACGCGCATGCGAGTCTGCGTGCGTGTGCGTGCGTGCCAAACACTGCACATAAATCACAGGATCCGGTGGTAAAATTATTGCCTATAGACTTATGCCTCATTTTTTATACCCACTTCTAGTCATATACATATAAATAAATGGATGCTGATGCAGTAATAACTTGCACACACACACACACACACACACACACACACACACACACACACACACACACACACACACACTATATATATATATATATATATATATATATATATATATATATATATATATATATATATATATATATATATATATATATATATATATATATATATATATATCCATCGAATGGATTGCTAAGATGCGTCACAGAACAGCTTTCGAAGCACGGCGAGCTACAACGACGATGGATGAGCCAGTGAAACTGCAGGCACCTCCAACGCGCTATCTTTAATAACGTGATCGTTAGTTGCCACGTAAAACCAACTAACCAGCTATCTAGTTAGCCAACTACAGTTAACTAACTAAATACGTGACTGAGCGTCACTGCTGTGCCGAGAAAACGCTTGAACGTTGCGGACACAGAAGACGATAAACTGGGACTGGCATACCCGTCCCATATATATAACTGCAATCTCATCGTGGTTCGCGTTTAAGCTAGCAGGACATACTGATCGTGTTCAAACGTAGTATTGTTCAAAGTTCCGCATCCGATTCCCACTCGGAGTTCTGCGCAGTGTAAGCTGTGTTTTTCACGAGCCGCTCCATATGGCAGAAAAGAAGCGCTTTGTGAATACCTGTAAAAAAAAAATAGCCTTTGCGAGATCAAGACAAAAGCAGAGGCAACCCTTTAAGCATGTAACGGTTTTAAAGTACGCACCCATGCAGGATGACGCACTGACCTTTTTAACATCTTCGTTTCTCAGAAAGCCTCGTGGGTATCTCTGCGCAGGCGCTTGTTTTTTCTTCGCTGCGTCACGATCTAAAATTCCATCGTTTCTCTGTGGGTTGTTTGTCAATACGCCCTGCGTTTTTCTTCATCAGCGTCAATGCTTTGCAATATGAAAAAAAAAAGAAAACAATTGTTCCCGAAGTCGTGCCACGTATACTTCAGAACGAGAGGGAAAAAAAATTAAAAAAAAAAGACAAGAAGAAGGCTCTAAAAAGAAAGTATGCTCCGCGGAGTGCGGAAAAAAATGGAAAGGAGGAGACACAGAAAGAAGAAGAGGGACACCGCCAGGCGTTTAGAACCCGCGGGCAGGTGGAAAGCAAACAGAGCCATTAGAGCGCTTATTAAAAACGTGTCCATATTGCAGCTGCCACGCGAGCAACGGCTGACTGCGCGCAGTAGGTTCAAGGGAAGCCGATAAGCTCATCAGGAAGGGGGACAATGTAACGGCTTTGTGTTCGACGCACGAGAAGTCACGCTCCCCGGCGTATAGGCCCACGTTTCGGCATACTGCGCAATCAAGCGGGCGATATGAAAATGAAGCCAGACAGAACGGCGGCGGCGACGGCCGGTCTCGTAGGAAAATATTAAAAGCTTTAAGCGGTTAAGAGCGCCCGTGCACGCGATTCGGAGAGCCTTTTCCTTTTTCCTGCCGGGATGTTCTCCTCGACTGCTTTTTGAATTTCTTCGAATTTTTTTGTTTAGCGCACGAAGGCCACGGCTTCGAGAATCGTCTACGGCTTATACGATATAGCTTTCAGTGGCGTATACAGTGTTATCGCGTTTTCTTTTTTCCTTCAGGTTCAGCGATAGCTAAAACGATCTATTAATGATGCAAAGACAGACACGATGGCGATAATAATAAACAAGGCCTCCGGATTCAATGCATGCGTCGCACAAGTTTTATTAATATGCGGTTCGCTTCGATGCAAATTAGGGGCTTACCTGTATGCGTGCTCCACGGGACTACACAGTCTAGTCTAATATAAATATTGCCCCTGGTGTCTCAGAGAGAGAGAGAGAGAGAGAGAGAGGAAAAATGAAAACTTGAAACTGTGACAGCCAGCTGCTGTTCATGTCTTTCATATACGAAATGAAGTATACCTGTGAACTATCGATGCATTTGTTCGTCGATTGTATACTCTTATATAGAGCTTTTGTGTATATATGTATTTAAATTGGAGACACCTAACAATCAACCTCGCTGCCGTTACCGGCAGATGCAATAAGTGCTTTTTCTTGTCTCTTTTTTTGTTTCTTTTATTACATTAGTGCTCTTGTAATGAATGGAAAGCTCATAGAAAAAGAAGCAAGTGATCGAAGGCAGCTCTTGTAATGACGTATAGGATTGACCCGCGTGTGTGCATAAAACGCTTGCTGTGAGGGAGAAATTGCGAAGTGGTTCTTGAGGGGAAGGAGAAAAGGCTATATATATTAAAGAAACAAAAACTCCGTCTGTATGTCACAGTGACTGATCATCGCATTGTACACCGCTGCAGCCTTCACAACATTAACGCGATAAGGATTGTTATGGCAAGAAAATTGGAGCTTAAGGTGATTTTTTCGCTATGCCATAGAGAAATGCCATAACATAACCATTTTTAAACCTAAGGTAGCCCGGAAGATGGATGCAACATTTGCAAGTTAGAGGATCGAAGCATGGCCGAGGAAGGTTCAGTAAGTCCAATAACATTACCCATTAAATATGTTTAAAAATTGCGATGCTTTCGTGCCGACTGATTCGTCCCCAGTCAACGTACTGCAAATGACGACGTGGGAGTACATCAAAAATAAAAAAAGAAGGAAAAAGAAGAGAAAACTAAATGAAAAACAAATCTTGTTCCTTGAACCACTATATGTCTCATGGTGACTTAAATTGAAAGTGACTGATTGACTGCGTGAATTAATTCGATCAATCATCTCTGCTGAAATTGTTGGCGGCTGTTGTATCACCGGCTACCCCACGCACGATAATTTAGTTACCGATTAAGGTATATGATCACATGAGGCAGAGTGAACGTACTGAAGCAATAAAGCATTTCGCAAAGATTCCCCAACTGTGACGTTAAGTTTGCTGCAAGGCTGTGTTGCTGCGTGTTGCTGCACATTACCAGAGAGTGAAAAGTGAAAACTGCTGTCGCAGTTTTTCACTTTTATATCGCATGCACTTCCTCCCTCCTCTATCAACATGCTCACGTGGCTATACTGCTTTAGCATGTATAACAACGTCACGTGTAGCCGATTGCCGAGCCCGGTATCGCTCCTGGATGTGCTGAAGGTTGCGCCCGAGAGACGCTCTTGACTGGCATGTTATACGACGGTGAATACAGAAGCCGCGGATTTAGTTTAGATTACATTTGGACTTGGGCTCTTACGCTTGCCGATTGGGAAGTTCAGGACATATATTAGTTGTATATGATGCCGAATAAACAAAGAAACAAATGTTTTCCAGGTACACCGCTTAGTGACGATTTTGATCCTTGTGCACTGTAAAATAATTTACACCCTTGAAAATGAGAAAGGGTGTAAATGTGTCTACAACTCAGTCCCTTCGGGTGTGATTTATATAACTGACACCATAAGGGTGTGAGTTATACACACATTTACACCCTTCTTCACTGTTAAGGGTGTAAATTATTTTACAGTGTGGTCGTTCAACGGGGCGAATTTTTTTTTTTTTTAACCGACGGAATTCATCCTGCGCGAAAGCACGTGCGAAAGTCCCAATACGATGAAATAGCTTCGATCCGTGGTTTATAAATTTGTATACAGTATACAAAGTATGTATAGGCCTCATGCAGTGACAGCACCGAATCGTCAGAAATTATAGTGGGCATAGAAAAGAAAAAAAGAAACAATAATGATTGCGCGGCCTGCGCTACGTAAGCGTAGCTGCATAATGAATATTAAACAGTACACACAAGCGTTGAACACAACTTTTGTAAAACATAAACAAAGACAAGATTACGCAGAACCAACGCACGTGTTGGAATCTACGTGAAGCGGTTAGTGAAATGCTATAAATTTGCCCATTTCATTCCTGGCTCTTTGCCGCGGAGGAAACATGTGCTCTCGCGTACCCGTGCAAGGCAATGTGGCAAATTTTATAAAGGCTTCGTTTTTATTCTTAGTTATTTTAAATGTGTCGGCGCCACTTGTCGGCCAGTTCCCCTTGATGGTATGTGCCATTCTACCGCCAGTTTCAATTAATAGGAATCTCCTTCAACTTTCGACAACACAAACACGAAGATGGCCACCAGCATAACGTTGCATTGCATTGGCAAACAGAAAACAATTACACTATTTAACGGCCTGAGGTGACCCTCATCTGTGGCAGACGTGGCGTAGAAGTTACTGCGCGTGTAGACCCGCTTCAGCTACGACGTGTGTTTATCCTTCTGCGTGGTGCAGGTCACCACGTGGTGTCACGTCATAGATATTTATAGTGCAGGCTCAAAATACGAAAGCGAGGCTGCTTGGGGCCCAATCTACGGAAATATACAAATTATACTCTGTTTTGTTCTATAAATGAGTAGCTGTAAAGAGATCCAGGTAGAAAGCACCCTGCTACTTTTTTGTCTGTGTTCTGGCAGCAAAAAACAATAGCAGAAACGAAAAAAGACGATAAATAAAGATAGCAACAGATCAGTTAAACGTTTAATGACATTAATAAGTATGTAATAACAGACAGTATATACCTTAAGTAACGAAGTGAAAGTGCTTTCACCAATCCCGCGGTTTCGCAAACTTATGACGCCGACCGAGCACCTGGCTGTTCACGAGCGCCATCTTTATTGCGCAGCTTCGCACGGGAATGAAATCATTGCACTTAACTACTGAGCAACAGGCCATCTGCCTCGCCGTTAGTACCTTCGCCCCGGAGAGCGACTCGGAGTCGCGCCGGCTTGATTAATTCCGGGGCGACCCCCGTCGCGGGGTGTTTCACGCGCAGCCGTCGTCCCCGTCGTCTTGATTAATCGAGCGTGCCAAACGCTTCGTGCCTCTAAAGAAAAGGGGGAGGCACCAGGCGCGGTCGAGGGGGGAGGCGAGCTGGAAAACGGTCTCGGGTTCTTCTCCTACACGCTCGAGTCCCGAGCCCCTCTCACGACAGAATTAGTGCGCAAGGTGGAGGCAGTGTACCAGCCTAGGGAGCAGCATCTCTAAGAGGCCATAAAGAACCTCCCGCTGGCACTGGGTACAAGCTCGCTGCCACGCGTCGTTTCTTCATCCCGGCACCGCCAGCGCGCTGTTGCCCCCTGTCTCACTAATACCGTGCACTGTTGTACAGGCGAGAGCAGTGCTCAAAGCAAGACGAGCTGCAGCTGTCGAACACGGAAAGCTGATCGCACTCGAAAGTAGCTGGTGGTCGAACGACCAATCAGGACGCCGAACTGTACGGTGTCCGCAGCTCCGGCCAATCGAGACAGCCACTCCTCCATGCTTCCGCTTAGCCCGAGAATTCAATCCTACATTGGCTGACGTCGGCCGCGGTTCACGCTAGCGATGCACCGTTTTAGTATACAGTAGCTGGCGGCGGGCTTGCGCTAAAAGTGTTGCGGTGAGGCGAGGGGCTGGAACCCGCAGCAGATGCCGCTCCTAATGGGCGCCCATAATTCCTGGCACGTCTGCGGCGGAAAGGATTGAGCCCGCTGGATGCCACCCTCCCACTCCACTTCCCTCCTTTCTTCTCCCGCGGCCTCAGCGGCTCTTGTGGCTCCAGCGGGCGATAAGTGGGGGCTCGCTTGATTTGGCTTGTCTGCGCAGTGGCCGTCCTTGCAGCCGCAATCGCTATAGGCTCGTTATTTCCGCGGATGGTCGTGACGTGCGCGTGGCTGGTGCTCGCGTGCGGTCGCGGCGTGTCTGGATGCTATATGCAACTTGAAGGGCGTTCAGGTTTAGGGAAGCCTCTGGGCGTTTACCCCTTCCTCATTGATTTCACCCTCTCTATATTATAGTTGGTTCCATCTTTTCCGTTCCCATAGCGTAGGGTAGCCAAGCAATCACTTTTCTGCTTAACATCCCTGCCTTCTCTCTATTTGCCTCTCTCCACGCCGATGATGGTATGCTCCGAGCCGCTGATTATAACGAGCTTTGCTGCGCCCAGGCACATCGAGAGCTTCGAGCAGCATATACGTTCGTAATTATGGGTCGAAATAATGCAACGATGTTATTTAGGCCCTGCAGTTACTTTTCACGGCTTGTCATACGCCAGGGCCGGCCGGCAAAAAGCGCTGGATAACAGGAAGGGAATAGTGATAGGGTCATAAGGAATTTTTGCACTGTACCGGCCTTCCCTTACAGGGGAAGGCTAACCGTTCTGCAGGCATTCCTAATAAAGTTGTGTCGCACTGTACCGGCCCGGATTGCTGCAAATTAATTTATGGTGTGAAATGCCGGTAGTACGTTTATGGTAGGCCAGCGGCCATTAGAGCCGAGGAAAGCATGGAACAAAGCACGACTAGAGCTTTAAGTGCTGCAGAGGTTCCAACTCACACCGTAGTCTGCTATACCCCGCCTTTCAAAGCTCAGCCGATCGCCATGTGCACCGGTGACTTAGATGCTGCAACAGGTGATTTTTGTATCCTTATTCCGCCATGTGTAGGTACAGAGATGACAACACCTTTAAAACCGCTGTGCGAGAAAATGAACTGGCATAACTTGTAAATCATAACGTGGCGATACACCAGCACTAACTTATCGAATTATTCGACAGCGAACGTCTGGCAACTTCGACCGAGAGGTCACCGTGATGATAAGCATAAATCTCGTCGCTCGAGTGAACTGCAAGACTGTTTTCGAAAACCGAAACTTTTATAATAGATTTCTTGTCAGAGTTCCATACATTATAACGTGCGACATGGTCTTTATTACAGGCCTCTGACAGGCCTCAGAACCAGCCATCTATACCCGCTCATGTAAGAAGAAAATTGCTTTTTGAAACTCTTACTCCTCAATTCCATGGGAAGAAAGCATTTAGCAACATGACACAGTGTGTCTGTATCCTTCTCGCTTTGATTCAAGACATATGCAACTACCAACTTGCTCCTTCCTGAATACCATTAAACTCGAACGCCGCGTTCTCTGGCAGTAGCTTGACCAGCAGACCGTTTCAATGGCGTTTTTTTAATAGTTTGAGAGTGTTACCAGGGTCCTTCAATACCCCCTTTTTTAAATAGTACTGAATGACCCTGATCTTGCTGTAGTTATGCTGACCTCCAATAGAAGCGGCTATGGGTCCAGTTTGTTGGCAGAGGGAGCTGCTTATAGATCTCATCCGTGAAGTTTAGACGTTTTGGGCACTGCATGCAGACGGTTCACGTGTTCGCACCAAACCGTTAACACTTTTACTGAGTGCGCTGTACTACTGTATACGAAGCGTTCCTACAGAAAACCCGCAATTCTTCAGCTTGTAGATGAAGGGGGCATAAGGCGCAACTTCTTAGCGACGGCAAAGTCGCATGTGAAATTCACAGCTAAATATATCGGCTGCATGCAATATATGCATGTCCTTGAATGCGCCTGCAAAAGTTTCGGAAAACTTAATGAAACACTGGCTCTGCTGTGAACCATGACGTGTCAGTCGGTCAGTCGCATCGCGAAACTCTTTGAAGAAGGAACCTTTGAGAAACTGCGGTGAAACTTCATCACTGACGCTAGTGCAGGCTAACACGAACCTCAGACTTGTTTACTTGTATGTTATGCATTGTTCACGGAAACACGGAAAGAAAACGGGATAAGCAATTGTCCCAAGTGCTTCTCGTCCTTCGTACCTGCGCGCCGCATAACTTGCACGTAAATACGGCAAGCCAACTGATGTGCCCGCACATGCCTTTATGAGCGTAAGGTTATTATGTATGCGCCTCACACGAGTGACTGTTACAGTGCCGATGCCCGCGATAGCACTTCAAAATTTCTTTACCAGTCGCAGCAGCAGCAGCATCACAAGCAGCCACCAAAGGCAAACCAGATTGGCCAGTTTGGGCCTGGCTCTCTCTAACGTGTATACGCGTCTTTCGCTTCTTATAATATCCGAGATGCCCAACGGCGGCGCCTCCACGATCGCGCTTCCTCTTCAGATCGCTTCTTCGCATCCATACTCCCAGCACCCAGCCGTGCGCGCGCGCGTGTGTGTATCGGCTGCATGGGCGAAGCTCGGCGACCCGCGCGATGCGACCCCAGATCCTTCATTCCGTCGGCGTGATCCACAATCCAGTGGCTGGGGGGTCCGCGCATTCGTCGGGGAAATCCATCTTTCGCGCGGCATTTCGCGGCGGCGTCGGCGTCGTCGCGGCCGGCCTTGCGCGTCCAAGTCCGGCCGCACGGAGGAAGCTTATCGAGAAGAGGCGCAGACCATTAGTCATGGCGCCGCGCGTCCCCACGGCCACGTCCGGGGGGGCTCTCCCGCGACGCGGCTTGGCTTCCCGCGAGCATCCCATAAGCTACGCTCACGCGCCCGCCCGGCCAGCCAATGGCTGCGCCGTATGCCGGGGCACATGTGGCTTCCCTGCGTCTGTGTGCTCGCCGCCGCCGCCAGCGAGGGCGTTGTTACACGTGCCCGCCAGTCGTGCTCGGGACCCTCCCCTGTTCAGAGGGCGCGCATGCGCGGTGGCAAGAAAGTGCATCTTGGGTAGTTTAACCACAGGCTGTGCCTATTGTTCACATTCTGTTCGTTCTACAAAAAAAGAATAAAAGGTAGTCAACCAAAGCTCTCGGCGGGTCATGGAGGGCGACGGCGTAAAGGCCGGCAAAATTTATTTGCGCAGTTGGCCGGGTACGTTAAGCAGCTTGCCTCTTGGTCAGATATTTCCCAATCAAAGATAAAGCGAGGCAGAAAGAGAGAGAGAGAGAGAGAATGAGAGAGAGATTTTCTTTTGACAGAGAAAGTGGCACGTGTTGAGTGTCACAAAAAGGTAATCGATTGTATTTTTTTTTCTTTTTCGTGTTTTGTCCCTAATTACTTTCTAGGGATGCCGCTGTTATCATGAAGTCTGCCGCAGCTGCCACACGGACGCATCGCTGAAACATTAACAATTTTTGACGGTTCCAGTGCAGCCAATCTTTGCGCGATTCATTTATATGCGAACACACCGCGAAAGCGCGGACCATCTTAGCATTGCTATAGTATATATTGCAATCAATATACGTCGCCTTTAATCCTCGATCAGAAGGTTCTAGTCGCTCTCTATTTCTCAGCAGGGAACATATACTTGCTGTTGATATTTTCCATGCCGATGCGTACAACAAACACCTCAAATGTAGGTGATTGGCTGGCCCCCAAAATTATCCGTCTGTGTACATCGTGGTCTGGCGAAGACCGCAGTGCTTGACCTGCGAGGGTCCACTCTCTTCGGAAATTTAATATGGTTAAAGAACTAAAGGGACAAGTTTTCACGAAAAAAAGGAAACACGAAAACCGCACTCATTTAGAAGAAATTGCGCAGGTACATAGGCACGATCGATAGCCCTTGTTAGTTGAGTGCTACACAAAAGAGTGATGACCTGGCCCACCGTACATGGAAGATAATAACATGGAGGGCGTACGTTGTCAATAACATAGATCATGTTGTTATCATCCATGACGATGATACCGATGACGACGGGGACAGTGGGGACAAACAAAATTATATTTCCTACTAATATCTGCCGATAAATGTGTAAATGATAAACTTGACAGTGAAGCACATAACGAACGCCAGTAAATATGGAAAAAAGCTTCTTTAACAGTTATTGCCGTAACACAGTCATCACGAAAGCGAGGGTGGATGTGGGTAATGTCATTACACGTGTATAGCATGATAATTGTCTGTTATGCAACAATTGTGAGTGGCTTGCGTGCTGGGGTCGCTTGCTGCCGCTGGTGGCGCTGTAATTGCTGATTATGCGTGGCGTAGGCGGTAAACATGCTCGCCGGAAGCAGTAACGCCGCCGGATTCTGCATTGGGAAAGTGTTGTTCACCCGCCATGTAAATGAAGCGCCGAAAACTCCCGTCGTTGCTGCAGCAAGCCGCTGTTTTACAGCGTCGTCCGGATGTTGTTCTTCCTATAGTCCACGAATCTGCTGCACCGAGAGGAAACTAGCCAAACACGTGACGGGACGCGCTACCGTATAACCTTGAACCGCGAAATTCAAGCGCACGCACTCGGTATATATAGAAAGGTCCCGTGAGCCACATCGTAAACTCGCAATGACGCGCTCATTGGTCATGCATGCATGCATGTTCAGATATAGCAGCAGTCACCGCGAGGTGCTTCTCCCAGCTATGTGCACAGCCACTGTAAGTAGCTGTGTTGCATCGGCTCCACCGCACATCTATTCAGGGACACTGCGGCGAAGCCAGCGAGCGTGATTCCGTTTGTCTGCGTGGCGAAATATATGAGCTGCTGCGACGGTGTTCATTCCCAAGAGTCACGTGTTTTCCTCGTTCGGTGCGCCCTTGCACGGCGCAGCAACTGACACGGCTGAACCATACTTCCGCTACGCAGGCTCAAGAAGGACAAGGTGGTGTCGCAAGCATGGGAGCTAAAATACAGCGACTCGTTTACCGTGCCCCGCGTTCGCCTGCATGTCGAAGTACCCAGAAGAACGGCATTTTGTAATATCGGTGCAGCATCACGCGATACAGTGCTAATTAGGAGACGCATAACGATTTCAAACGCTCAGTCGTGAACACGACAACGTATACCCAATTAAGGAAATTTGTGTGAACAGATCAAATGAATATGGCGCGACAGTGCCTCGACAGAGTACACGACGAATTGGCGAACCGTGCACGAGGGTCGCTATATGCGTGTTACATGCTAACGCCTAACATGCGCAGAGGGCGTATAAAACGTGACATGTCACGCTTTATACGCCTTCTGCGCGCGTTAAGCGTTAGCATGCAACATTGAGCTTGCAGATACAACACCTCCTATAGACAGCGTAAAGCCGGTGCACTTCGATCCATGACGTCAGGTTACCTTGCCTGATTGCCATAGAATCTAATGAGAATGCTCCCTCCCGAGTCAACTGCGGTGATATTGAAGTCGCCGCTTTCGTCACGCCAGTGCTTGGCAATGGAAATTTTCGTCGAAGTATCATGGCGTCAAAAGCAGAGTGTACAGGCACTCTGCTAGGACGCATTGGCATATAGCGACCCTCGTGGAACACTTTAAATGCCTCATAGTGCTCGTCGCGTATATAATACTCTGCGCATGTACGATAATGCAAATTTGACGATGCCGTACTTATACGGCATAGATGCGCGCGCGACCTTATATATATATGGTAATACGGCCTTGTACCTAAGTACTGCATTTTTCAATGCAAAAGCATGTAGCGCGCTACCATAAGGGTTTGCGTGAGGCAGTACGGCGTAGCTACGTACTGACCATTTAGCATGCGGCAAGCGACTATGGCTTAAGCGGTCAGCCAATTCATTAGGTTCAGTGGCGACAGGATGGGGGATGCATGGCAACTATCATATAAACCGGAATAACTTATTAAGCGGGTTTACGTATTAACCAGGTTTTACTATAGTTAGAACACACCGCTCGAGGAGTTCGAGCGCAACGATAAACCTTGCTAGTATTTTTGCGTCTTGTGGGTTGTTATATTCATAGTTTCTCATAAGAATATTGTCGGAGGGAAGTTTCGCATGACTGAAATTTGAGCAAGTCGGTAAAGATTCATGTTACTGAAAGGAATGCGCGCCAACGCGAACACTTGCAAGGAGCTAAAATGTAAACGCAAATGCCGAGGGGACTCCTGGCGATGCGATCGTTCAGTTATACCCCGGGTACGACGGTTAGTACATGAATCTGTCTAACCTTCGCACTTGTGGCTTCAAGCGTTTTGTGACATTGTCGATTATATTGCTTTATCTTTCAAAACTTCCAAGCACCCGTAGTTTTTGAAACGCGGCAATTGGTCTCTGCACACAATCGTAATCATTGCAAATTGTTGCATTTTGAACATGATATGTTATTGAAGGGGTAAGGTCCCTGACTGCGAGCTTACTGCAATCGTTGAAAGAAAAGTGTGAAATCATTGGATTATACCGGCGCTGACATATGAGGCAGAAACTTTGATGTTAATTAACAAAGAAGCTCGAGAACAAGTTAAGGACCGCGCAAAGAGTGATGGAACGAAAAATGCTAGGCGTAACCCTAAGAGGCAGGAAGAGAGCAGTGCGGATCAGAGAGCAAACGGGCATAGCCGATATTTTAATTGACAGTAAAAGAACAAAATGTAGTTAGACAGGCCACGTAAAGCGTAGGGCAGATTCTGTGACCATTAGCTTACGGAATGGGTGCCATGGAAGGAAAGCGCGGTCGATGACTGCACAAAAGTTATGTAGTGTTACGTCTCAACCCCCCCTCCCCCCCCTATTACCTAGAAACCAGAGAAGAGGATGAACGAGAGGGAACCCCGTCGTTAATGGATAAGCGCAGTTAATTGGACGAGTAGAAAGACAGCGTGTAATTCGGCTGCTGCAGGATTCCCCAAAAGGTCCTCAGCCCGCGCTTCACCTTGCAGACTGAACAAAGGACGGGGTGGGCCACAGCGACCGAACCAGGTGTCGTGGGATGATTTCTTTTGGCACAAACTACAACCAAGTTTCTTCGGGGCGGAGTTACTGCTAGTAATGGGTAGCCTGGGCGTGGTATCGCAACAGAGTCGACGGTGGTGACTTGCTGCTGGACAGTCTTCAGATTCCCTAGTCGACTCGCCTAGGGAAAACGACGGGATTAAAAGCAGATACTTTTCGAGAGTGTGGAGAGAAGGGTCCTGATGTGAACTGAGACGTTAACTTGCTCCTGCATGGAGTGGGCTTTCGCACTGAAGCCGTGTAACTAAGCTAAATAAACCCTTTTGATTCATGTTCTACAACTTGACGTCGTAGTCGATGGGCTTGGTGGATTCCAGGCCCTAAACGCCACCCTAGCCGCAACAGTAGGTTGATTCATTCATTCACAAAACTTTATTAGGGTCCTGAAGCCCGGTCTTTTCATACCGAGGCGGGCCGCGTCCACGTCGGCACCGTCAAGCCGAGCCTTATGGCGCCATCGTGGACCCTCTGGACAGCCCGTAGTTGATCTTGATATGAAGAGCTTGATGTCATCTTGTGCGAAATTAGAAAATTTGCAGGCACAAATTGGGATCATCTGGCACAAGACAGGGGCAATGGTAAATCGCTGTGAGATGCCTTTGTCCTGTAGTGAACATAAAAATAGGCTGATGATGATGATGATGATGATGGTGAAAATCACCAACATGCAAAGTCAGAAAGCCGTTTGAAGCCGGAAGGACGAACCGCCATGCTTACAGCATCCATAGGCATGACCTCCAGAGCTCTATCTAGTAAACTTACAGCGGATCTGTACAGTGCAACTAGAAGCGCTTAAAAGCGCTATATGCCAGTGTTGACGGTTTTCTGAAAAAAAAAAAAAGAAAGAGATCGCACACAAAGTTAATATTTTGAGGAAATGTGGGGAATGTTAGGGCGATTTGGAGACAAATCCTGAAGTGTGTGGGTTAGCCGTAAAATGAGATCTGCTAAGCCCTCCTTTCCGGCTTTTACAGGCGCTGTTTGAGGCGAATGAGAGGCCTGTTCAGAGGCTTAATATATGAAACGCTTACAAAGTGTCCCCGTTTCTCTAGGAGGGCCACAAATGGCAATGATGTGATACTTAGAGGCAATTGGGGTCATTCTATGGATATACAATACACCGAAAGTTCGAAGTGTGTAGGTTAATTACGTGCTTCGAAAATAATTACTGCAAACTTGTCTTCCAACTTTTTACGCCTCATAGGAGGCATGTATAGTGGCTTTCTCCCCATCTCATTTGTGATCTATGTATGCGAGGCACGTTGTCGTTGTTTATATTTTGTTGAAGTGGGAATCATGTTTAGAGTGACGAACGATAAATATTTTACTTATGTACGGTAGTTACTGCCTTTGCATAAAATGCCTCATTTAGGCGTTTCGGGGTGTCATGTTATTCACAATGTTTCCCAGAGTCCTAAGAGAACTGCGCAAGACAGCGGGGTAAAATTCGGTGAAAATGGGAAGCATGCTATTTGTAATCTGAGGCGAAACATTAATGTTCCTGGTTCCACTAGGAGCATTCCAAATATTTACTAAAGCTTTGATTTTTATTATTTATTTATTTATTTTGCATGCTTAATACAAGGTCCGCAGTTTGTTTACCTGATGCCCTCTTTGAACTGAACGAGGCACCTTGTTTATGCTTGGTGAAAGTAAGAGCCAAGTTGTGGCTAATGCGTGAGAAAGTTCAAAACGGTGTCAGCTTTGCAATAAATTACGTGCGTGCACGCAAACGGCCAGTCCTTAGCATCATGAGTTTGTTTTACGAGCGGCGAAGACCCGTTGCCCTGGCGAAACCCGTTGGCGAAACCCGTTGGCGAAATCCGTTGGCGAAATCCGTTGGCGAAATCCGTTGGCGAAATCCGTTGGCGAAATCCGTTGGCGAAACCCGGCGAAACCCGTTGGCGAAACCCGGCGAAACCCGTTGCCCTGGCAGAACTGCAAATGTCATCGAGATCAAATTTATCGAAAAGTGGGGGAACGTTAGGACAAATGTGTGTGCGAAGGTAAACGGGCGTGGAATGAATACAGCCGTTGTAAAAAAAAAGTCCTTCAGCAAGTGCCCGAAAGTGTTCAATGGCCATTTCACGCTGTTTCCCAGTGTTTCGTGAAAAATTCTACGTTGTACCAAGTTTATATTTCACTAAAACAAGGAGCTCGTTATTTGTTATTGCCACGACCAACTTGGTGACATTTAAGTTGCGCGCCCTTTGCATTGGGCACCGTGCACGCCGTACAGTGGTGGTGTTCAGCAACCATAGGCAGCGATCTTCGTGGCACGGGCAGCCAGTTGGACTCGGCTCGCATGCGCCACGCGCACGAGGTGTCACGCGAGGCGAAGAGGAAGACGGTTCGAGCCCAGTTTGAGAACGCGACTGCCGCGGATATTCTTCACGACCGCAGTGACTTTTACTAGTGGGCACAAGTTCGCCTTTAATAAATATCGTTCTTTTACTAACATCGTTACATTTCTGGTGGAGGTGCGGGGTATGAGTCGAAGCCCCACGAACGAAAGTCAGCGTAGCCCCGACAACCTGCGAGTCCATCCCGTGGAACTGACACCTGTACACCAGCGGACCAGCCGCCGTCTTCGAGGCGACTCGCCTGAATTCGGCCCTCTTCTCTTCGTGCCAAGAGAAACTCCCACAACGGACGCCGCCACAATGACTACCCAGGTAACACCGGCACAGCTAGTCGTAAGCCAACCTCGCAAGCCGCCAACATTCCATGGTGACTCGTTCGAAGACGTGGAAGATTGGTTGGAGCTGTTCGAGAGAGTGGCGAGCTTTAATGAATGGAATGAGAGACAGAAGCTCCGTAACGTATATTTCGCTTTGGAAGACTTCGCAAAAACGTGGTATGAAAACCACGAACCCTCTTTGACCTCTTGGGAGGAATTTCGACGACAACTGCTAGCAACGTACGCCAGCACGGATCGTAAAGAAAAGGCGGAAATCGCACTTCAAGCCAGGAACCAGCTCACAAACGAGAACGTGGCGATGTACATCGAGGACATGTCCCGCCTGTTCAAGCGGGCTGATCCCACCATGAGTGAAGATAAGAAGCTACGCCATCTCATGCGTGGAGTAAAGCAGGAACTCTTCGCAGTTCTCGTCCGCAACCCACCGCGCACGGTCGCCGAGTTCAGATGTGAAGCAACGACCATCGAAAAGACCCTGGAACAGCGGGCTCGGCAATACAACCGTGAGGCAAGCTGCGCACCTGTCCATGTCTTCCCTGGAGGCCTGCCAAACGACCTGGAAGCCCTGCGGGAGCTTGTCCGGTCAGTGATCAGGGAAGAGCTCAACAAGTTGCAGATACCTCAGGCTCCAGCTGCACTATCTATAGTCGACGTTGTCCGGGACGAACTCAGGAACATCATACGGGATCCAGAGCGTGAGCCACAGCCGACGCGGCGCACCCCAACGTACGCCGACGTACTCAGGCAACCCGCGGTGCACAGTAGTGGAGCAGTTGCGACGACCGTTCCCTACCCGCCTACAGTACGCAGTGCACCTTGTCTACTGGAACCACCGGCTGCCTATCAGCCTTTAGCACGTAGTGCACCTCATTTTGCGGAACAAAGGCCCCGGAAAAGTGACGTCGCTTATGCGACGAAGTATTTCGTAGGGGCCGAAGTATCGGCACAGAAGCTTTTCAGACAGTCCACGGCGTCGCACTGGGGTCCATACCCACACCTTGTCACCGGGCTGGTAATGAGCTTCACTACGGCGTTGGTTGTACCGGTTGGAGTCGATGCGTTGTTGGCGGCGTATTTGGTACCTTGCCATCTGTCGTGCCTCCTCGGCTCGTTGCAAGAAATCATCTAGGTCAGATGAGTTATGGTTTTCTACAAGCTAACGGCGCTATAATTAACCTACGTAGGTCCAGTGTATCTTTCTCCACAAAACAAGCTATACCTGTGGAAGAATCCGAGGAGCGACGTCTCGCTGCACTGCGCGTCGTTGACGATGACGTAACTGTGCCGCCACGCTGCAGTATAATGGTTCTTGTGGAAAATGAAAGATTTTCCGACCGCGAAGGCATAGCGGATGGAAACATAGAGCTCCTTTTCAACAAAGGTATTTGCGTGGCTCGAGGCCTTGTTCAGTTAAGCGATGGCCGTGCACATGTCGCACTTACAAATTTCGGTAATGAATTCCAACACATCGCACAAGGAACAGCTATTGCCTATTTCCGCGAGTTCTGTGCAGCGACCGAATTATGCAGCCTAACTACGTCAACTGCCCTTCCAGGAACCTGCAGTGTCGACAGATCAATTACCGTCAACCCGAGACTCCCGGAAGCCCAAAAGAAACAGATATATGCCCTGATAAAGGATTTTTCTGACTGCTTCTTCACGTCCTCGAAGGTACGGCGCACGTCTGTTGCGAAGCACAGAATCATTACAGAGGACACCGCAAGACCAGTATGCCAGCACCCGTATCGAGTTTCACCAAAAGAAAGGGAGATCATCAAGAAGCAAGTAGAGGAGATGCTTTCAGATGACGTTATTCAGCCTTCCAGCAGTCCATGGGCGTCTCCGGTAGTGCTCGTTAAGAAAAAGGATAACACACTTCGATTCTGCGTCGACTACCGTAAACTGAACAGCGTAACCAAGCGGGATGTGTACCCCCTTCCGCGTATCGACGATACGTTAGATCGGCTCCGATGTGCAAAGTTTTTCTCCTCCCTGGATCTCAAGAGTGGATATTGGCAAATAGAGGTGGATGAACGGGACCGTGAAAAGACAGCATTCGTAACCCCTGATGGCCTCTACGAATTTAAAGCACTTCCATTCGGCCTCTGTTCCGCGCCCGCAACTTTCCAGCGAATGATGGACTCTGTGCTTGCAGGATTGAAATGGCAGTCATGCTTAGTGTATTTGGATGATGTGGTCGTATTTTCCACCACATTTGACCAACATCTCGAGCGCCTGCGACTAGTATTAGAAGCTATTCGCGCAGCAGACTTGACAATTAAGCCGGAAAAATGTCAATTCGGCTTCGATGAACTTCGGTTTCTCGGACACGTTATCAATGCTGCAGGCGTTCGTCCAGATCCCGAAAAGACAGCAGCTGTTGCGAGGTTCCCGACACCCACAGACAAAAAGTCAGTGCGACGTTTCCTGGGTTTATGCGCATACTACAGAAGATTTGTGGAAAACTTCTCAAACATTGCTGAGCCCCTTACAATACTGACAAGAGAAGATCAACCTTTCATGTGGACAAGCGAACAACAAGACGCATTTGACGAGTTAAGGAAACGCCTGCAAACTTCTCCAATCCTTGCCCATTTTGATGAGACAGCCGACACTGAAGTTCATACCGATGCGAGTAACGTCGGCCTCGGTGCCATACTAGTGCAGTGGAATAACGGCCAGGAGAAAGTAATTGCTTATGCCAGCCGTAAGCTCTCGAAAGCAGAGGCAAACTACTCCGCAACCGAGAAAGAATGCCTTGCAGTCATTTGGGCAATATGTAAATTTCGGCCCTACCTCTATGGTAGACCATTCAGAGCGGTCAGCGATCACCATTCGCTTTGCTGGCTGGCGAATCTCAAGGATCCATCCGGACGACTAGCAAGATGGAGCCTTAGGCTTCAAGAGTATGACATTACTGTCGTATACCGATCCGGGAGGAAACACAGCGATGCCGACTGCTTGTCCCGCGCACCCGTCGAGACAACTGTGTCAGAAGAAGAGGATTTCCCGTTCCTTGGCATTGTTGACGCGTCACAAATTGCGTACGCAAAGTTGAAAGTGTACTGTAATTATGACCGTAGCAGTATGTTATGTATGCAAGCGATTTGGAGCGTCGTAGATGTGTTTTATGAACAACGCCGCATTTATTCTGGTGCCATGGGAGAACTACGAAAGCCACGGAGACCAAATTTATCCAAAACTAGGGCAACATAATGGCCACTGTTCCCGCGAAGTAAAATGTGTGAGGATTAGTTACTGGGTTTGTAAAATATTCCTGAAGTGCCCGAAGTCGTTATATGCGGGCAAGGTTTCAAACGGGCTAGTCATATGCGGGTAATACATTGAAGTATGTGGTTTAATTACAGGCAACTGAAATTCTTATTGAAAACTGCTTGAAAGAAACAGCTTCGCTGTAAATTGGGTTGTGATTTTGCATAGTCGCACAAGTGTGCTGTGTATTTTTGTAGTAAACTATAATCCTATATTAACATTATTGAAGCTCATTTTCAGGTGCGTTGTGTGCGATACATGTAAGATACGTCGTATGACAACATTGTAGCGGTAAATTGTAGTCTTGATAAAACGCCACTGGGGATTACGGCATCGACTCCAGGAAAACCAGAGCATATATTGGTGAAGGTTGAGGAAAGAATTGGCTGAACAGAATTGGTTGAACTGTCAAAACTGTCAATGGGGTCACAGATAACAAGGGAAATGTCATCAGCGACTGCGACGATATAATAATGATATCAGAGGAATTATATACTGAACTGCAAGTACTGAGAACAGCCACGAAACAATGCTTGCACGTAGTTGGAAAAAAGTGGAAGTTTTGTTTGTGTATAACCAAGGGTGAGTTTAGAGTGGTTTCGTAAACTATGTTCAGTGAAGAAATTGCAATGAGAAGGATGAAATAACAGTGAATGTGATGAAAGACGGCGAGATATTGTGCTCAAAATGCATGCGACCATGTGGTTCGCCGGGCCTCATGAGTTGAAATGAGCCAGAAATTTGAAAAAAAAATGCCACCATAATATTAATCTAAGAACTGAGACGTCAGAAATCGAAGAATTATAGGCCCATTAGCTTGGAAAATATTCACCAATGTAATTTCTAAAGGAGCCATGGTAACACCTGGGTTCAATAAACCAAGGAAACAAGATAGCCTTAGAAAGAATAATCAACAGTTTATCAGACCTACGTCATTAGCCAGGTAATTAAAATGTCCTCGGAATATAACCATGCAACCTCTATATATGGCCTTCACTTATATAATAAAAAAGAGTTCCATTCAATAGAGAAACCACATTCATGGAAGCATTGCCTATTCACTGAGGCATACCTAAATATTTTGGTAAATATCCGGAGAGATTCCACAGCCGCCACAATGTTTCACTAGTGAAAAAACTGTCAAAATATTGTTAGGTAAGAATACACAATATCTCCAGTTCTAATGATCGCATGCTTGTGAGAACTACTCAAAACATTCAACTGGAGTGGATTACTTCTGAGGATTAACGGGGGAACATATCTCAGCAACCAGCGGCTTATAGATTACACTGTCCGGTTCAACAACGCTGGAGATGACTTGCAACAAATGAATGAAGGCCTTAACCGGCAATATCTAAGGGTAGCTTTGAGGACTAAATTTTCAAAAGATTTTGGTGATGTTTAATAGCCGGGCAAGGAAACAAGGACGGCAGTGAGCGTCTTTAATCCGGGCAAGAGTACATTTATCTAAGTCACAAGAAAACCCTGGAACCGGGACTCCAAAGTCTAGACCGTCCACTTTTGTATATCTCATTGAAAAGAAGAGCATACAATCAGTGAATTCTCCCAATACTAATGCACGGCGCTGCAAACTGTAAGATAAAATAGTAGATAGAACTATAGGCATAACGTCAGAAGATTGGATTACGGTAATCTGAATTATATAGAGAGCAAACTGGTGTTATAGCTGACATTCTAGTTGATATTAAGAGGAAGAAATGAAATTTCAACAGGACGTGAAATGTCGAAGGGCAGCTAACCAGACTGATTATGAGGGTAACCGAATGGGTGACAAGAGAAGGAACAAGTAATCAATGACTGCACAGGATTAGATGGTGCGATCAGATAAGGAAATCTGTGATGGTGGTACGATGCGGACGCCTAATGCAAGACAGGATCGATTAAACATTTCAAGGAAAGAATATTTTCATGCAGTCGACATATCAGAGGCTGAGGACCACAACGTCGTATGAGGAAAATGACTCTCATTTACCGCCTAATTTCTACCAATCGACGGCTCTCATAACATAACAAGCAAAAAGGAATACGTAATATATACACTATAAATAATACTTAGTTATTGCGCCTGTATAGCTTTTTTTTTCTATTTCTCTAATTCAAATTTACCCCGCTTGTATTCGGGATACTACTGCAAGCTGGGTTTTATGGTGCCTAGAAAACCTAATTCTTTGCGAAATGTAGTCAGTTACAACGTGAAGACCTATGGTTAAAATCTTGGCAGAAGCGACAATGAATACGCTTTCAAATCGAAAAATGATATCTCCAGTGCACAGCTCTGATAAAAAAAAAAAAAAAATCCCCCTCCGTGGGCTGAAACACTAGGCGTGTAACAATATTCCTGGAAAACGTAGCTCCTTCTGCCACCTAGCTGCTGATATTTCATTGTTTAAAGACACGAATTCCTCGGCCCAGGCTTCTCAGAATTTCAACCCCGTGCTGTAAAAGTATATTTCCTATAATGCTACCGTTCCAAGAAGCGCGAGAATCACAGAATTGTCTAGCTTCCATACTGGAGTACCTTTCGTGGCGGAAAGCATTTTTGGGAAAGCAAATTTGCTGACTATGCTATCGGATTTCTTCGTTGGAAGCATTCTTTTTCTCCTGCGAACGTAAAAGGAAATGTTAACACATGTTACTGAAAAGATTCTACGAAACAGATTGCTCTTGTTCTTTTTTCTCACTTGTTCGGTTGCCTTTCGTTTTATGGTGGGAGTTTTGAATATTGTTTTCCCACTTAATCTTTATGACGAACTTTAGGATTTATTTTTACAGTGCTTCCTGCTTGCGACGTCAAACATGTGGCAGCAGTGAAGTACACGACCAACACAGCAATAAAAAATAAAGCCGCAGAGAGTTATTAAGGCAGTATTCTGATAGTACGGGCACAGATATAAGTAGGTAATATATTAAAAAATATTACGCACAAATCCTGTAGTCAAAGGAAACTTAATGGAATAAGCTAAGCAAGACACGTAAAACACAAAAATACGATACATTCTTGTGAGCATATTAATGAATTTTTCAGAATGTGCTCAGACGATTCATGCTACTATCAGGTGAGTGAACGATGAGAGAGAGAAGGAGAGAGAGAGAGAGAGAAAGAAAGAGAGAGAGATATTATTTTTTCAAATAAAGGGAAACCGCCGCTTCGGGCTTTCCATGAATGTGGGCAATAAAGCTTTCTAACCGTTAACTGTTCTCGGAAGAAATGGATGCTCAAATGTGCGTTAATATAGCACGAGTATTCAATGATTTTTTATAATAGAGTTATCCTGTTATTTGTCAATTAACAAAACATGAGTGACTATATGTCTATATGCAAGAGTCTTAAGGCACATAGCACATACGACATATACCGTGTAAATGAAGTGATTATGGAAAAGGTTTCAGGGCCATGCAGTATTATAAATCGCTGTGCACGCATCACATTACTGATGAATAATTATTATATTTCATCGCTGTTTTAAAGGTGCGTAAACGAGCGTTATTTGAGAAACGGCTAAGCGCGCAAAAAACAAAGTGGTCTCAACTTTGAGAGAAGTTCAGAGCCGGAGGAATGCTGCAACCTGCAGTTATTCTTTTTTCTTTCTTTTTTTAGCATTGTTTATAGCAATCCGGCGTTACTGCTACTTCATTTGAAGCTTTTTCAAGCGTTATTCTTCAATAGCTAATACTTATACTTTGCTAACACCTTATGCTGAGTTCCTTTTTTCTTTAGTTCGGTAGACATTAACCGCTGGAAACCAGGCTTCATCGTTTTGTTACGTTTTGTTACGCTACTGCTTGCGTCAACCTGTGTTCATCTATGGATCGTTTAATCAGTATAGGATACAGATGCTACGTGCGAGCATTCGACTGCGACACCAGCATCGTGAACGCCCAGAAGCAATACATCTTCTCAGCATTTTCGTGACATAGCTGCTTTATTTTTTCACCTTTCGGGCGTGGGGGGGGGGGGGGGGGGGGGGGGGGGCGTTCTTTGAATGGGCACTATTATCGCCGCTTGTTTTAGTTTGTTTGCTTTTACCATTGTGTTCCTACTTCTTCGAAAAATGTATACTTTTGGTCACTTCCATTGGTTTCTATAGTATGATGTATGCAACAGTGTTTCGGACGACTCTGTTACAATGCGCTTCTCCTGTGTTCTTCCTGATATTGGTTCATTCTGCTGACGGGCTATTTCATTTCTCATGTGACGTAATTATTTTTCTTGTATTTTCGAACCGAGGGTCCCGTTTTCAATATTGCTAATGAAAGGACTCATCTGTGCAAATATACTTTGTAATGTTGTTTTGTGATTAATATGCCACATCTCTCTATACATGAATACGTATGTAAAAAGAAAGACGGCGCAGTAGAAAGCTCCCAGAATAAATTTTACCACATGAGATTCTTCAGAGAAAGTAAAAATTAAACAAAAAAATTCGCTAACGCGCACCCTGTCATAATACTGCAGCCACCGCGATCGGTAGTCGAACCTAAGACCTCGCGCTCAACTGCAGAACGCCACGGCCGCTGATCCACCACAGCAAATCACGAGACGCGAACATGGGACTTCAGAAGTGGGTTGTGGAACTTACTATCCATGATAAACCACACACAGTCTTCGGGTTGGTGTGTCCGTATCTCGAGAGCTGCGAGCACTTTGTTCCTTGTGGCCTCTGCGCTCGGACACAGTCGCACTCATCTCGCTATAACTCCTAGAAATATGACGCAGGAGTTTATGACGAAGTAAGTGTGTCGACAAGAAACCCCTGCCTGTTCTGTACAAATATATTATACACGGATTGCTACCGAGATATTGAGGTAGATGGGCTGCTGTTGCTAGGTTGAGGCTGCTTCAGTTATCTATACGTTATCTTAAGATGCCGTTCTCGGCCCATGGCCTGTTACTACACTTGCGAGTCAAACAACGAAAGCATTATTTGGGTCCCTGGATGTCACGGGACTGGACGGACGGGTTTATTACATGACTGCTGTGTAGTGCATAGATACGAATTCACTCCTTTCCTCATTTTCATCCATTCCTAAACTTTCATTTCCTTTCCCTCCCCGCTTTTTTTTCCAGTGCAGAGTAGTTTTCTAGAGCGCATCAGCTCAGACCGAACACTCTGCCCTTTCTGTAAATAAAATGTCTCACCCTCTGGACTTGGTGTGCACATTAAGTCGTGTGCGCAACTGATGCTCCCTTTCTCTTTTTTTAGCTCATTTATCCCCTCCCCTTCAGTCCAGGGTAGCAAACCGGACGTGCGTCTGGTTAACCTCCCCGCCTTTCCTTACATCTCGCCCTCATAAAGTCATTCGTGCGCTACTGCAGCTTCTGAGGAACGCAAGCCTCACGAACGATTTTAGTCCTGCTGTGCGTCCTACACGTTGACCGTGTGGAGCGCTCACTCTCTCCCACTTTTCGTCTTTCTATTCTCCCTTTTCCTTACTCCCAGTGTAGGGCAGCAGACAAAACACTCCTCTACAATTTACCTCTCTGCCTTTCCTCTTCATACTCTCTCTCTCTCTCTTCGCATAACTTGTAGTTGGCGGCACTGCCTTTCTCTTTAATACTATATATATATACATGTGCATGCGCGAGCTCGCCCTCGTCCCCTCGCCGCAACCGACACGTCCTCCTCTCTCTCGTTCCAGTGCCCAAGCACGAGTACGGCGGCTTCGGCGCGGGCGGCGCCGGCGGTCCGTGCGGACCCAACGGCACGGGCCGCACAAACTTCACCACCAAGCAGCTGACGGAGCTGGAGAAGGAGTTCCACTTCAACAAGTACCTGACGCGCGCGCGGCGCATCGAGATCGCCACGGCGCTGCAGCTGAACGAGACGCAGGTGAAGATCTGGTTCCAGAACCGCCGCATGAAGCAGAAGAAGCGCATGAAGGAGGGCCTCATCCCAGCCGAGTCCTCACCGCCGGACGGGGCCGCGTCGGCCGGCACGCTATCGCCGGGAAAGCTGTCGCCGCCGTCGCCCCAGCAGAAGGACAGCCAGTGAGCCCCACAGCGTGCGGCCAAAGCTGCCTGCATGCGGCGAAACACGACATGGGCCAGTGTCTAAACCCTTCTTCCACGAGCTGTGTCAGCCCACGGCCGCCACGCGTTAAACCCACCCCCTTGAACCCGGGGCGCACCACCACCACCACCGATTCTCGCTCTGCCTCCCTCGTATATTGGTGGCCGTTCGACCAGGCTGACCATTTCCCTACGCGTGGCCTGCCTACTTCGTGTGTGTATCTCGAGTATACAACACAAGTGCCGCGCAAGTGCAACGTGGGTGCAGTGCAGGCGCAACGCTCCTGCGCAGCTCTGGTGTAGAGCTCGGGTGAATTATAGGCCTGCTGCTCTGGTGCTGCCCTCGTGCAGCTACGGGGCTGCGCTTGTGCTGCCGCTGCTCTTCCACTTCCGGCGTGGCGAATACGAGTCAAACCGAAAAAGCGAAGAAAGGTCCAAACTAAAAGGGAAACATTAATGAAATATCGGCCAAACATTAAAAACGCCGGCAAGTCAGCTTCATGCTCGAAGCGCTTAACTCGCAAAAAGCAACAACCACTGATCGCTTATTTGGTTTCCTGTATAATTAACTAGCAGAGATGGTGACATTTGTTTCGAAATCCCACGCAGAAGTTGAAGTGAGCAGAGATACGTCATTTGCGATGAGGGAAGTCTGTACGACTAGCTTCCTCTCCTCTTTTCTCTCTCTCTTTCCTTCACTGCCATCGTACTAGTTGCACGGTGCGGCCAGTCATGTAGCGCAATGAAAGCAGCACGATCCGTGTACGTTTAATAAGTCAACCGTTGCTTGTTACAAGATAATTGTTCAGGCGCTCTAAAGATAGCCCATTTTCATATAGTGATCTCAGTGGCTCCTATATCCGCTATACCGTCGAGCAATATTCGAATGCATGCGCTTAACACAACTAACTCGAGTTACCTATACGTCACGAGTTTCGACCGAAAACGAAGAAACCGTTTATTCATGCGTCAAGAAAAAACTGCAGCGCATTGAATTAGGCAACATTAAATCAATGCTCTTTTTCTAACGTCGTAGCAGTTCTTTTTTTTTAACGCTATAGTAATACTCTGTGTGACTTTTCGAATAATCTATCTGTCTCAACTGTTGAACAATCCATCCGTCTCAAGCTTTGGTGAGCGTGGTAGGACGCAGTGGCGCCATTAGAAACTCGAGTGACGCCTAGCAAAGAAAGGGCGCCAACGAGGGCGCACAGGATGAAACTTTCGGTGTCAGAAATATAAGCAAGTAGCGAAGCAAAGCGGAGAAAGCATGGGAACAGTTCGCCCGCCGTGCTGGGGGCGCCGCAGTCCTATAGAACGCGCCACGCCTGGCTTTCTTTCTGCCGTTTTCTTCATTTCATCGCAGGACCAGTTTGATTCTCGAAAGCCCCGCATCCAATCGCTCTTGACAGCCGTCGCTTGTGGGTGAATCGCGTGGGTCGAAGAGCGAGGCGGGAGCCAAAGACGCGACGAGCGGCCGCTTTCCAACGCGCCTGCGCGAGGATGTTGTAGGAAGTCTGAAACATAAGTGAGGAAAATAGTGCGGGAAAAAAAAAAAAGAAGAAAGACCTTGTCTCAGGGACGTATATGCCCTCTTGACACACAGTCCGATTCGATGCTAGCTTGTAGGAAAACTAGCTCTGCTCTCTTCAAGCGGATGGCAGAGCTTGAGAGATGTTCGCACTGCATGCCGAAATCTTTCAACATCGCAAGCAAGAGCGCTCGAGTAGTCATGCTTCATGATGATATCCAACGGGCACCAGCAAACCTTAAGTACAGTGTTTCTGCGCACATTATGTGTGTGTGTGTCACTACGCGCAACTGAGCAGAAAGAAACAACCTTGCAAAATAATTTAGGACTCGGGCATGTGGATGACGCGATGCGGCATGGTTCTCTCTCGAAAAAAAATTACCCGTTAGTTCGTCTTTCAGTTCACAGATTTCACAGTTCACTCTCTGTATATTTCGAAGAAGAACGGTCTTGTGCTCCTTCTACTTCTTCATCTTCTTTTTTCTGGTGAAAGTGACAGGCAGATTTCCGAATTGTCGGGCATGGGACAGTTCGAGTCACGAGAAATGAAAGCTTTCTCTTCGAAGCGGGGGAGTCCTATAACGGATGAGTTTCCATTGATGGCCTCTCCACTTAGCAGCCTTGAAGTGTCTTGATATTGGTTTACGCATGTTCGAACATGATTACCAGAGGTCAGCTTTGCTATTGCATAAATGTATAAGAATTTGATTCTGGGGTTTCGAGTGCCAAAAATCACAACCTGGTTATTAGGCACGCCGTAGTGAATGATTCCGGATCAATTTTGATCTCCTGGGGCTTCTTCACGTGCACGCCAAGCCCCGTAGATGAGCGTTTTTTTTTGCATTCCGCCCCCTTCGGAATGCGAAAGTCGCGGTCGGGATCGAATCGGCGACCTCCTGCTCAGTAGCGCAACGTCATGCTGACTGAGTTACCTCGGTATAACTATATGGAAAGCGAGAGAGAGAGAGAGAGAGAGAGAGAGAATGTTGGTGGGAGAAGGCACTAGCGTGGTGGTGCGCCCATCCGCGAAGGCCGTCTGCACAGCGCCCTAACAGCAGCAGCTAGCGCGCCTTCAAGGGAAAACAACACAAGAAGGCATACAAGCCCGAAGACAGAGACGCTCACCCGAGCGACCACATTTTTTTTTCTTCGCTCATCAAAGTGCAATGTCCCTTCTCCGTCGCACTCAGCTCGAAGGGGAAGATGATTACAAACTGCCCGCTGCACTCTGACCTTTTCCCCTCACCCCTCGTGCATCCCCACCCCCTCACCCCACCAACCTCAACGGACAGTGAGTGAACAGCCGGCGACGGGACACCAACAGAGGACGCGACGAACGGCGAACTGCTTGTCCCCAGTGTGTCAGTGTGTCCGAGGGACCTCCGACGACAAAAATAGAGAGAGCGCGCGCACACACGCATGGACTCTCCCAGTGATGAAAAATAAGCGTGTGCGCATACTGTGATCCATTCGAACATTCTTACTTTTTTTTTTTCCTGGCACGCATGCAATTCTGGCTGCGTCTTTCTTTCTCTGATGCCACTTGTATGTGTGTGTGTTTCTTATGTTTTCTGCTGATTGTCTTTCTCTGCCGGGACCATCTTGTTCTTTATTCTTTTTTCTTTATCTCGCTGCATATGGCCCGGCCGCCGTTATTCAGGAAGTGAAGTGCTGCTCTATTATTTTCTCCGTCCCCGGGACGACGAACCCTTGTACATTGCGTCAGTTTTTTCTCTTTTTTTTTCTTGTGACATACCGTTGCTGTTATTGTTTTATTTTGGCTCTCTGGCCACCTTATATTTCTCGTGCACATCGGGGGCAGAACCAGTGTCTTCTATACAGTGTCTATGCTATACTATACAACGTGGCGACGTTTTGGCGTCGTCGTTTCGAACAGGGTATCTACATTCAACGCGCGAAGGTCGCCCGCGAAGTATCCGCGGGTACGACTACGCAACACACGTGGGCAGTATTCGTGGCGTGAGTTCTTGCCGGGTCTCGGACTTTTCTCTGGGCCGTGACATCTTGTCCGATCACAAGCGACTCAGTTATTCCAGATAGAGTGACATGGGCGACCGAGCGCTATACTGTTGTCACAAACCATATACTTATACTAGCGACACCTGGTGGTGACGCGTGCAACGGCGGCAGTCCTCCTCGTGCAATTGTTTCGGAGTGCTAGATCTTTCGTCAGCCGATTCTGATTGCAGAAGAAAAATAGCATCGTTCTTTCCTTCGTTTTCCTTTAATAAACACGCAGAAAATACCAAGCAGCAAAAACGTGCCCTTATTGCAAACGAAACTGAGGAGTCCGTGCTCGCCTCCGATATCGTTCTTGCGCATGGAGTGGATGTAGATTGGCTATTTGGATGATAGATTGAAACGGCTGGGCTCATACATCCTCATATAACATTCTGGAGTTAACCTGTGCCTCAACTCCTTCCTTTGGCTGATCGTTGAGCACGCAGCTTCACCACAGGCACTTCTGCACGCAGCAGTTGGGGTTTGGTAATAAATGTGTTACACCTGTCGCAAACAAAATGCGAAGGACCAGGCTGTAGTTGCACGCGCAACGCTTCGTCATCTGTTCTCTCTTCAAACATCCGCTGTAACAAGCGGCTGTGTGACAGCTGATCCACGCTTGATTATATTTATTAGATTTTTAGCTGACTTAGAAGCGTTTTAAGCTGCATTAAATGCAAATCTTATATTTTCGGAGGTACTTTATGCCACATCCACACGACTGAGTTTGCGATTGGTGCCTGAGGTCAGTTGAACGCAAACGCTAACCTTAAAACAGGGGGTCACTACTTTGGCAGGAATGGACACAGCTTGACATTTTCGATTGTAATGTGCGAGGATCAGGGTGAAAATATTGGCCTTTCTGAGGGAATGACGTAAATGGCAACGGTCGTTCACTGACAACCACTCTACGTCGTCATCATTATAGAGTCGTGAAGACTGTAGCCATCAATAAGAAAAAAAAAAGAAAGAAAGCTTGGGGCTTGTACCGGGGAACTTTGTATTGCTCACTCGATTAGCGTGCGTATACACTACAGTTCTTGTTCTCTAGTGCAGAAATGAGAGCAGTGGCTGCGTCTTACTTAATTGCATAGATGTGTTATGAATGACAAAGTTTATGAGGCTGGTTGTTGACACCTGCCTTATCTGCATTACGTGGACTATCTGAGCAGATAGTTAACCATTGGCAGGGAGTCGAGAGCTTTGTTTTGACGTCACTGCAGCGTAAATCTTCGAACATGCACTTATCCTCGGCAGTCTGAATTCTAAGTTCCAGCTTGCAACGATTTCCTCGTCGCTGCAAAACAATGATCGATGTATCATAGAAATTAATGATGTTCTAATACAGATACTGAGGGTTCCAGTATAGTTAGAGCGAGTTACATTCTGGCCATTGTCCACTTCTGTCACGTTGCTGAATTGCTTCATCCAGCATTTTCTTATCGCCTCCAAAGTGGGTCATTCCCCATAATTGGTTCAATGGAGAAAGCCGCACGAAATTAGTTTGCACGACATCAACCTTGGTCTATGCGAAGCGCCGCGCTCCTACAGATGACGTTTCGCTTTCCAGGGCTCCCATTCTGCGTTTACTAAACCAGCAGGGACGTCGTAAATTGTCACTTATCGATTGCACCGCAGGTATACAGTGACTAAAATCTGTACTCGGCACAGTGTGACAGTTGCTCAAAAGAAAATAGCGTTTCCAAACCTCTTACACGGCAGGTACCTTCCTCACTTTTGGGGCCCAGAATACGGGCCAACAAAACAACATAGGCTACATGCAAACAGAATAGCCAACGCGCAAACGCTGATAAAAGTGAGCGATATACCTTCGGTTTAGACAGAGCACCAAAATTTCGACAGTCCTCGGACAGCCGTGCGGCCGCTTCTCCCGTAATTTACTTTCTAATGACATCAATGTACCAACTGGAGAGCCATTGGGCACGTATTGTAAGAGTTGTCACGTCAACGCTCTCGAGTGCATTCGGGACTGCAGATGCTTTCAAAGCCCGAGTACGCCCTGCCTCCTTAACAATACACGCCCCGAACGTACGTAAAGTCAATAAATTCGCCCGGTCTGATACACGCCTGTATGACGAGTCGTCGCTTCTTTGAGAACGCACATTGACAGACGTCGTTCCCGAGTGTGTTTTTAACTGCTCAGTGTAAATAAGAGGCCGTTCAACGCGATCGCCCGAATCGCGCGGGCTGAAGCCGCCGATCGCGCGCATGCGCGCATCGGAAAGATAGAATTTCGACAGTAGCGCACGCTGCAGGACGCATGCGCAAACCGCTGGATGTACAGGGAAACGCGACAAAACCAATCGGAGAAATCAGGGTCGTGGAGCATCGCAGAGACCGTTCTCTTTTACCCTCTCTCGCGCTCTTCTAGATGCTCCACTTTAGATATATAAATAAAGCAGTCTATAAATAAATATATATTATATATATATATACATACGATTCCCCGAATTATGTACAGGTTTTAAAGACGTCTTATGTACAGTTTCTACACGCATTCTACTGCAAGCCTCGGGAGACTCCGGAGAGGCTGAACACGCCGTGCACATTTGCGTTGTTGGTGCTTACGTTTCTTCGCCTCGACTTTGCCAACACGCGGCATCAGCTTCTGCCGAGGCTCCACAATCGAACAGGGTATCCGAATATAGGCCTTATGTCCCCGCCGCGTCGTAAACTGACTTCGCGACATTTGAGGAGGGAAGTGGTAAAAGAATGTCGGCGCCTGAGCTTGGCTAGCTTATTTCTGGGTTTTGCATCACATCGCCTTAGAGAGAGAGAAAGAAAAATGGAGCTCGAGCCGGGATGTTTCAGATGTTGTAGGTCTTAGAAGCTCTGTGGTCCACGCTTGTGCTGTCAGAAGGCACGACGTGAAAAAAAAAATACAGAAAATTGGTGCCGATGATGGCATTGTTGTTCCGCGTAAAATCTATCTCTACACTTTACTCTTTCGGCTTTTTTTTTTTTAATGTAAAGTTGCTTTCTGCTCACCACCTGTCCCGTGCACTTTCTCGTTTTAACTTATTGTGTTTTGCGAGGAGGCGTTTGCGTTTCTGTAAACGATGACTGAATAAAAAAAAAGTAAGTCAGAACGTGAAATGTCTCGTCTGTATACATTATGCACGTGCGGCGACAGTGACTGCGCTTGTAGACATGTGTCGCTGATGTCTGCGCGTGCGGATCTGTTTCCTCTGCGCGTGTGCGGAGCTGACAGGTGCTGGCCACTAAATGGCTGTCCACAGTTCCACGTACTTATCGATGCGCATAAGCATGCAGTGCAGACTCGTTGGGATATCTTTGCAAATGCAAATTCCACGTTTGTGTCTGCATAGCAAACACGCATAAGCTGGACGCAGAAACTCGAGAGAAACGTTAGAGACGAACACTACGTACTGGCTGTTAGCTACTTATATTACACCCTGCTCGCCCTTCGTAAACTGCAAGGGTGTGAAATCAACAGCACCTTGTCTCCCTATTCTGTGTGTAGTTCACGAACTGGTTGACTTAGCCATGTGCCAGCAGTACCCGAAGCACACAATATGGTAGTAACCTGAGCGATGGTTCCACACTTTTTGTTCACGTTGCATGGAAATCCGCAGGGTGTTGCAGGCCTCACCTAAGAACAAACTGTCAGCCACCTCACAATTGCGATCTGGCACTGAGGTGACATTTCAGGCTTCCTCGAAAAGCAACTCCTTGCAGTGAAGAAAAGTTGGGCCGGGGACCACATTTTGCTTTTCAAGGACACCATGAAATGCGTCTCTTTGCAGCATTTCGTCATAATGTCTCTACTAGTAAGAAAAAAAAAAGAAATACTAGAGTGGTTGAGGGGCGGTGAAGGTTGGAAGTGGTGGCG
Source organism: Dermacentor andersoni (assembly GCF_023375885.2). Lineage (NCBI taxonomy): Eukaryota > Metazoa > Arthropoda > Arachnida > Ixodida > Ixodidae > Dermacentor > Dermacentor andersoni. The sequence goes on from NC_092818.1 coordinate 79,232,344, forward strand.
TTGTCTACGGCAAGCAGGCAATGCAGCATATAGCGAGCGCCATAGATCTTCGTAGTTATACGCATTATATGATAGAAGCCAGTTTTGTAAAGTTGAAAAAGCAAGCTTTGAAATATCTTCATGCTCTCAAGCGTGAACAACTTATGTTGTCTGATATCTTAGGACGCCGTAAGGTCCGTCGTTATTGAGCACATTACACGTCTGGGTTTTGACAGCCATGTAATCGAAGCACTTTCGAAACTAACGCCAGACTTAGCAGTTAGTAGTAAGTCATCCCGCTTGGAGCGTTTGAAAGCTTAGGTTAATTCGCGACAAAAAGTATCAGAATTCAGTACAATATCAGCCTTAAGTGCTTGACTTATAATATAGTAACATTGTGAAACATTCAAGAGATCTCCGACGCAAAATGCTGCGCTGCTGAGAGAATAAATTTTCATGGCACTAGAGGACTGGTATCAGGCAGGTCAGTATAGTAGCGGTTGATTCCAACCATGTATTAATGCATAATTAGTGTACAAACGTCAATACATATTTAAATGATATTGCGCGACAAAAAAACGGCACGGACGTGAGAGAAGACGACACACCAAGCGCAAACTTTCAACTAAGTTTATTGTGCCACTGCGTTGATTTTATACATTCTTATATATTTTTATACATTTTATATATTTTATACATTTTATACATTTATACTTAGCTGAAAGTTCGCGCTTGGTGTGTCGTCTTCTCTTACGTCCGTGTCGTTTTTTTGTCGCACTATATCATTTAAGTAATGGACTACCAACTTGCCCTGAATGCCGCTCTCATAAAGTCAATACATATCCCGTGACGTTCAAATTATTTACGCCCAGTATGGCAAACAGAATACAAACATTGAAGGTGTGTGTGCACGCACGATATCTATATGCACAAACCAGCAACGCCTATATATATATATATATATATATATATGCACAAGCCAGTCAAAGCACTGCGAGTTTGCAGTGTGAGATACACAACATAGATCATCATCACAAATAAAAATATGTGAAACACTGAATCAGCAATAACTCTCAATTTTCTTCTGGTCAAGTCATGCAGCCTGGTGCATATACTGATGGAGCATACACTGATGTTGACAAACGGGCACATCTGTGTTGTTTCCCTCCAAATCGTAGCTACATTGTAAGTCAACGAAAAAAAAATATTTTCGTTGGATCTGTGCTTTCAAACGTTTCCTAGTGATTGACTCATATATTTATTAAAGACGGTGAACACATATCAAATTAATATAATGGCAATTATAAATGTTTTGAATACAACAGTGCACTTTTATATCAGTTTCATTTCACCTATATGAAAACTAAGGACACATAACCTCAGGTAAGGTAGCCTGACCTTGGGACTCTTTTCTGCTTATTCTGTTTCTGAAATCATGTTTCGACAAATTTAAATAATTTTAACTTGATCATATCAAGCGTCTATTCATCGATCGTGCAACGCGTACAAGCAGAATTGTTAGAGACCTTCATGATGTAATCACATCGACAACGTTTGTCACTGTCCAATAGCTCTTTAACTAAATATTCTCTTTCACGCATTACCATAGGGACATTTTGCGCCAGTGTCACAGAGACTGGACACTGGTGACGCAAGCAGCGCAGTAAACGTATTCTCGTTGACTGGTAGTAGAATAGGCTTCAGATGTGCTTGGAACCATGTCCACCAACTTACACTGAATCTTTTGCGTCGTGACAAAAGTTGTTGCGCCAGCGATCGCTAATAAGGTGGCTACCAAGGTTAGCACAGAACATGCCGCTGACAACTGAAAACACTTGAATGTACTGAATTACTCGGGAATAAAATTAATCATCTATAAAATCAACGTCAAAGGCGTTAGATTTTTTTGTAAGCACATCTTTCGCAACAAAAACTCACTGATATCAGGGGAATTTCGCTATATATGATATAGTAGTAGTAGTAGTAAGGGTTTTTATTTACAGTAAGCAGTATACAAAGCTCACTGCAGGGGCAGGCGCTAAAGGCAATCAAGCCTGACAAAGGTCCCTGTCCCTCCGCAGTTCGTGGCAGCTCATACGCTTCGAGTTCATCAGTCAAAAAAAAAAAAAAAAAGATTGCAGTACAGCAGTTTCAGGAAAATGAACAACTAGCTACTTGCAAGAGTACACATAACAAATCACATAAACAAGAGAAATATCTATATAACATCTCTAAATAATCATACAGAAGAGGTCGCACGCACGCCATAATATATAGCTACACAAAATAAATTCAAGAAATTTGAAAATAAGAATGCATGAGGATACAATGAAATTTCATTATACATGGAAACACTCAAAATACTAATTTTTGAATGATTTAAGCATTGGTCGAGGCATGAAAATTCACAGGTTAATGTTTATACTGTATACATGTGGTAATTAATAAGTTCTTTGCTTGTTTTTTAAATGCAGCACTGCTACCCTTAAAGTTCAATCTATTTGCAAGGATATTCAAAACATGATGTGTCTGGTACGCAGCACTTTGTTTTCCGTAATTAGTTCTTACTTTAGGTGCTCGTATCCTTTGTTCTCGTACAGTAGTATGGTTTTTCGATGCGGCTTTGTTCATATAATTTATTTTGTTGAATTACTTGGAGCAATTTAAAATAGTATAACTGATCAACCCTGAGCATGGAATGTTTTATGAACAGTGGAGCAGTTGGCAGATCTTGTAATTTTCCCCTGTACTTTTCGAAACAGCGCAATATTTTCTTCTGCATAGTAACAAGTCTATGGTAATTTTTTTGCGATGTTGTTCCCCAGACTAATATCCCATAAGTTACCTTAGAATGAAAGAGTGCATAGTACATATTTAGTTTTAACCTTAATGGGATTAAGTGTACTGTTTTGTGAAAACAACCAACTATTCGCGCTAATGCGGTAATCAGGTGATTTACATGTGTATTCCAGTTTAATTCCTCCTGAAACCACACACCAAGAAATTTTTGTTCCCTAACGTGTGTAATACAATTTCCTTCAAATGTGATACGTATTTTACTTATAGGCTTGTTTATAGGTCGGAATATCATATAGGTTGTTTTTTTGGCATTTAAGCGTAGCTTATTTTGCCTTAACCATTCTGAAAGATGCCCTAAATAGTTATTTACACTGACTTCAAGTGATAATAAATTGTCTGATGAAAAGAAAACGTTTGTATCATCAGCGTAAAAGAACTGCCAAAGAAGCAAACAAGTCAGTTTTCAGTAACGGCCATGGTCAAATGGTTAATTACATAACTATACTACCAAGTAGTGGCTGAGCGATTGATCTTTTAACGAAAACAGTGCATTACATTTTCTTAATTGAATGCTGCGTTAGCAGTTACCGCCCTTTTTTTTTTTTTAATTCGACACTTTGACCTTCGGCTCAAGTGGGGCAAGATATATTTGGCATGTATATATATTGTGTATATTTCATTACTGTCTATAGAAACAGCACGCACAGGAACAGGAACTATTTCTCTCGTTTCGGTTCCTGTGAGCACTGTAGCTGTAGACCTTCGGCATAAATCGAGAAGTGCACCTCACAAGTACAGTCAGGAGCAGAAGTCCTGAAGCCAGGGCATTAGCGAAAGCTTTAAACTTCGCCTAGCACAGCAGCGTAAAGTGCAGCTGCCTAAATGCGTTGCAGTGGCCGAACGGCCACACGTATAGCAAGTACAAATTGATTTTAGCTTGCATGCTTAGTCTACAAATATTTTTTCCTGCACGTATACACAGCCAGTTTTATGAACTGTAGCCAACACGGCAATCTATGACTACGTGTCCGCGAGTTATTGTTGTTAAAAGCAGACAAGCTATGGCCGTCATTGCATGCCGCCCACTGCGCGTGGCTGTTTTTAATGATGTCGCGCGAGGACAATAAACAGAAAAGATCTAAACACACACGCACACACACACGCACACACACGCGCACACACACACACACACACACACACACACACACACACACACACACACACACACACACACACACACACACACACACACACACACACACACACACACACACACACACACACACACACACACACACACACACACACACACACACACACACACGCACGCACGCACGCACGCACGCACGCACGCACGCACGCACGCACGCACGCACTCACACACGCCCACACACGCACGCACGCACACTCACATCGGATTTGTCAGTCGCTAACAGGTGCGCCGACTGACACAATTTTGAGGAGAAATAAAAGTTCGCTGGCAACATGCGCTGTCTCACTCGGCTGAACAGGTTGTCTAGCCTAAACACCGACCTCGTAGCTAGCTGCCCGCGCATCCATATTCAAGCAGGGCCGTGGGCGCGTGTGCTTAGCTGGAAGAACCGAGAGTGCTTCTCTCTTCGTATATATATATATATATTCGCGGCTGCATATTCGAGTCAGAAAATCCAAGACGAGGAAATAAGCGCAGCAACGCTTTCGGATTGACACAGACGCAGTGGTCCGTATGCGAGCCGCTGCCGCCACTGCGTCTTTCCTGAATTTGAGGAAACGCAGAATGCAAACAGGAGGGAAAAAAAAAGCCCCTTCGGTACTCGCGTGACTTTTTTCTCTCTTGCATGCGCAGCGTATCACGCTGCAGTAAACAAAGTGAAAAAACAACAACAACTAATATGCATGTTCAGGAACGTCTATAAAGCCAACGAGCCAACGAAGCACTCGTTTTAGTGCCAGTGTCGTCTAAGCCGATTGATATGGGGCGCCACCACATAACGGTTACGCGATTGATTGATTGATTGATTGATTGATTGATTGATTGATTGATTGATTGATTGATTGATTGATTGATTGATGTTTAATGGTGCGAAGGCCAAATATGACCAAAGAGCGCCATGCAAAATAATGATTAGTTGTCTATGGAAACATGAATTGCGAATGATAAGGTTTGCAGCAGCGCACTCAAGACAAGGATTGGGTGTGATTGGGTGCACCTTACCATGAATCCCAACCAACTGGCCCAACTTGCCGTTCTGTTGCGAATGATAGTTTTACCATGGCTTTAAAGAGGCCTAAGAATAACTGCTGTAAAGTGCGTAAAAATGTGCGTAAAATGATTATAAAGAATACTGACGGGTGCTATGACGATAAGAGTTCCCACACAAAACTGTTCCGCGAAGTAGCAGTTGCTACATTGAGCGTGCAGTCGTTATAACTTATTTGGCGCTCTTGATTTCGTCTTTAGTTTGGTAACGCACTCCTGGCGCAAGGCATTACGGAGGTGCATGAGTGGTCAGATTTAGTTCAATATCTTAACGTACAATATTAGCCACTGCGCATTTCCGTAACAATGTTATCTACAAAAAATCGTTTCCTAGGCGTACAAGGTTAACTAGAGTGGATCGAAGCAATTGATGCTTGGTGCATTCGCTGCAACATTTCGTTAGGCGTTGCACAACCCGATTTCTTTCAATGCTAGCCGAGACGTGATAAGGCGGAGTGATAAAACTGTTGTGAAGCGTAAAATTGTGGTAGTACACTTTGTGAAAAATAGGCACAGTACGCAGCAGACGTTCTGGTTAAACAGCGCAACAGACGGCAGACGGAACTTACGTAGTATACGGGTGCTGCTCCCCTCCGTAACTGCGTCTTTTATCTGTCGCTCTATTCAACCATAGTGAACGCAAAACTGACTCAACTCTAATTTCTAGAGTGCACAAAAATCGTGCCATGGTGCTGAGTGGCCTTTGGCTAATACGAATAGAGGCTAAAATGGTTAGATGAATACAGTGGAGCAAGAAGATGATCAGAAAACACTGCGTGAGTATGCAAAGGCGGAACTTCGAGCACACCAGCGCGTTGCATGAAAACCTACCTACTGAAAGTCATGAGCACTTTGGAAGTCGTCACTGAAGGCTTCAACTGAAGGCACTGAAGACTGAAGGCTTCAACGTGCAAACAAAACAAGCGAGCATTGCTAGCCGAATCTAGATTCCTCTCACTATGACAAAAAAAAAAAAAAGAATGAAAGGAATATGGCATGACGACAGTAATCGTCACTTATTCCTGCAAGTAGGCATGTTTTCAATTCAAATTGACGTGTTACGCAAGCCCCTTGAGATGACATTTCGATTCTAATCTCTCTGACAACTCCTGTCAGGGTACAAAGGGAGAGCAGGATTATATCGAAAGCAGACTTCGTGACCCATTGTTTTTGCTAAATGGACCGATGAGGCACGATACGAAAAAAAAGAAGATGTATCGCAGATTATGCCTGGCTTCGTAAAAAGAACCACATGCAACTTATGTAGGCAGTTGTGCGCCTTCTGGCGCCGCCTACTGAGTAAGTACGCTGCAGTACCTGCGTTTCGGTTTGAGTTTTAACATTCGCTCTAAAGTGGATCTGTTGACTTTTTCCTGAGCATGAACTATGTCTTCACTACATGGATATGCTGCCGAGAGCTCCTGGAGGCCTGCGCTCGGTGCATCGTTACAGGTCACACGACGAGGGTCATCATTTGCGGACAGTCGTAAAGGCGAGCAACTGGCCGGAAAGTCTTCTGCTGCGCATCCGCATTTCTTTCCAGGTGAGCTATTTCTTTTTCTTCGTATTCTTCCCTTTCGTGCTATGCTAGAATTAGCTACGAGCATAATTCTGCCAACAGCAAACCTCATATCGTGTTTATGTTGACTAGCATAGTACCGGTCATAGAAGTCACGTAGTATATCGTGTAATGGGGGGGGGGGGGGGGGGAGGGATATATATATCTCGTATATGTCCATAGGCTGAAGTCTGCTGAATATAACTATTCCGTACGTCGGTCCACGGGCGCTAACAATAGTGAGCTTACGCCCGACTGCGGCACCAACTTCAGCGTATCTTTTGAGTTCTTTCTTCTGTGGCAGAGAGAGACAGCAGAAACAACAGTTGGGGAGGTTAACCGGAAGACAAACTAGCAGTTTGCTGCCCGGCACGGGGGAAGCGGTAAGGGTATGTGTTTGCTGGTGTATGTGTTTCTCTCTCTCTCTCTCTCTCTCTTTCTGTGCTTCACGTGTGCTTCACAGCTTGTACAACGAAAAACATGCAGATTCCACACTATGTTGGAATCCAAACGACGCAAATCTTAGTTTGAGTTAGCGATCGGTAGCAGCAGTTTCTGATGACGCGAGAACAGACTCGTCGCCAGCAGCTGTTAACTGTATGCGTCACAAGGACGAAGGCGATGTATCATGCTTGTCGAGGAACGAGTCTTGGTGATAGATATATGCACAGAGAAGGACGACACACATCTAAGTACATTAGAGGCTCCGAACCCATTGCGTCACAGTGGCACATTTCTACTGGGAAATTTGATGAGAGCGGTCACATATATAAAGCAGGGGTACATGCCGAGTTGTACATACTCAGTGTCGAAGTTGTCTGTTCGCGCAAATATATGCACAGGGGCACAATTTCAATGTATCAGTGAATTATCCTTCTCTTTCTCTGAGTGTCTCAAGTTGCCTGCTCAGCAAGACCGTATCTATCAGATTATCTTATCATCATCATCAGCAGCAGCAACAGGCAATTTCTTTAATTCATTTTTTTATGCCCACTGCAGGGGCAAGGCTCCTCCTGGCATCTCCAATAGCAGGACGAAGAACTCTTTTTCCACTGGCTGATTCCAACTTGGGCCTGGATGTTCCCTAATTTCATCAGCGCATCTAATTTTTTGCCGTCCTCGACTGCACTTCCCTTCCATTGGCACCCATTCTGCAACTCTAATGGTCTACCGGTTATCCACCTTACGCATTGCATGGCGTGCCCAGCTCCATATTTTTTTTCTGTTGGTGTCAACCACACAGCTCACTTGCTGTGTCTTAACGTTACGCCTTACATTATGCATTCCAATGCTCTTTGCGCGGTCCTTAACTTGTTCTCGAGCTTCTTTGTTAACCTTCAAGTTTCTGCCCCACCAGTAAAATGCAATCATTGCACACTTTTATTTTCAACGGCAGTAGTAAACACCCAGTCAGGATTTGGTAATGGCTGCCGTATCCACTCCAACCCATTTTTATTCTTCTGTAAAATGCCTTCCCATGATCACGGTCTCCTGTTAGTAATCGAACTAGATAAAGATAATTTTGCACACAGTAGAGGCTGACTGGCGATCCTGAATTCTTGTTCCGTTGCCAGGTTATTGAACATTACTTCGTCTTGTGCATATTAATCTTCAAGCCAACTCTTACACTTTCTTGGTTAGGGTCCTAAATCATTTGTTGTAATTCGTCCCCAGTGTTGCTGAACAGGACAATGTCATCTGCAAACCGAAGTTTGCTGAGACATTTCCCTTTGATTCTTACTCCTAAGCCTTCCCAGTCTAATAGCCTCAATACTTCTTATAGGCATGCAGTGAAGAGCATTGGAGAGATTGTGTCTCCTTGCCTGACCCCTTTCTTGATAGGTAATTTTCTACTTTTTTTTTGTGGAGAACCAAGGTAGCTGTGGAATCTTTGTAGATGTTTCCCGTCCCAAGATATTCGCACATGCTTGCTCTGCTCCTTGATTACTCAATGCTTCCATGACTGCTGATGTCTATACTGCATCAAGTGTATTTTCATAACCTATGAAATCTCTCTCTGTCGCTCTCCATATATTTCTCTGCAGATTTCTCTATTACCTGATAGATGACATCGATGTGATCCATTGTAGACTATCCCTTCCTGAAGTCAGCGTGCAGTTCCCTTGGTTGGTTGAAGTCAAATCAGCTGATTCTATTGGAAATTTTCTTGGTGAATAGTTTATACAATACTGAAAGCGAGCTAATGGGCCGATAATTTTTCAATTCTTTGGCGTCTCCCTTACTGCAGATTAGTATAACGTTCGCATACTACCAGCTCTCTGGTAGACTTGAAGTCATGAGGCATCCTGTATAAAGGGCCGCAAGCCTTTCAAGCATGATATCTCCTCCATCGTTGGTTAAATCGACTGTTATTCGATCTTATCCTGCCGCTTTTCCTCGGAACATGTCTTGCAAGGTCACTATAACTTCACCGCTAGCTATATAAGGAGCCTCTGTATACTGTTCATCACTACTTCCAATGAAGCTAGCGTGGCTGGTCTGAGTACTGTACATGTCAGTATAGAATCCTTCTGCTGCTTTTACTATATCATCGAAATTGCTGATGACATTACCCTGCTTATCTTTCAGTGCATACATCTTCCCTGGTCCTATGCAAGGTGTTTTTCTCACTGATATCATGCTGCGGTGATTTTTTACTGCTTCCTCAATCTTTCCCACGCTATAATTTCGAATATCCCTTACTTTCTCCTTGTTGATAAGTTTTGACAGTTCAGTGAACTCTATCTGATCCCTTGAGTTGGACACTTTCATTCTTTGTCGTTTCTTTATTAGTTCCTTTGTTACTTGGGAGAGCTATACATACTGGTTGCCTTGGTTACTTACCTCCCACTTCAACTGCTGCTTCTGAAATCCGCCTAGTTACGGCTTCATTCATTACCTCTATGTTATCTACACCTTCCTGCTCTAAAACAGCATACTTGTTTGCGAGCACCGGCCTGAATTCGTCTACATTTAGCCTTACTGCGTCTAGGTAGGCCTGTTTCCTGTTGACTAATTTTACGCTTTCTCTCTTCAAATTGAGAAACGGTTGCATGGAGCAGCGGTAGAACACCGGGCCCCTAATTTGAAGGTCGTAAGCTCGAATCCCCCTCCAGTGCACTACATTTTCAAGCTTGGAGTGGACCCTGACACCGGCAATAAAAAAAAGAAAAATGAAATGAGCGCGCTGCCACCCGCGCGTCACTCGCTCCTCGAATTTCACCGGTGCTCTATCTACTGCGATGGACTCTCTACGCCATGTCATGTGCATAAAATGAGCCGATATGGGGCCAATATATACGCAAAAAGAAAAAAACACTGAATCAGCAGAAAGAAAAAAATATCAACCGAAAACACTTCACCAAAGGGACTGTAATGCTTTCGCATTCCAACACGTAAACAGTCTTAGTTCTTATTTATTTATGAAATAAATAAATAAATAAATAAATAAAAAACTGTCTTAGGTGTCTCGGCCGATGTTTTATGATCATGTCGCTGATATGAAACACGTAGGAAAGTGTACCTGTTTCAAATTTTGTAGCATCAAAGGAAACAATATTAATGTATGGACTGACATATAATGTAACAAAAGTGGTCACATTTATTTGCGGCATTATATCATGTGTGGAATCGTATTGGGAAGCGCGCCGTAGACTTTCCTGAATCACTATGCATAATTCCGCTTCTTGCGTGACTTTAGACGAGACGCTGCATCGAGTTAATGTTAAGTATGTTGAATTAAATTTACATATTAAAAGCTTACCATGAAGTCGCTGCTGTTTCTGTCATTCTTTTACTGTGGGATGTCCACGGCGCACTAATTGTGGTATCACACAAAAGAACATAAGAAAATCACACGTGCAATATGTTTCTTTTTCTTTTAGGTTAGGATTTGCAGCATGTTTATGGTCGACTGTGGTGACAGCTTATGAAGTGCAGATAGGTAATGCATGTGCTTTTTTTACAACTTTGCAAATAACCTCTACAGCGTGGATACACTGGGCACGATATTAGAGACACAAGCACAGCGATGCTCATGTCTTTTTGTTGCGTTACTTTGAATTTAAGCAGTAAAATTTCTCTTTTACAGTGTCGTACCACCGATTTCAAATCATAATCTTCTCGCGTATTGTACAAATCTTCTTTTTTTTAAAATCTATACAGTATGTAGATATGTGCATGGATTTTCATTTCTTTGTGTGCACAACCTCCTAGTGTAAATACCACGTTTATGTATACACGAAAAAAAAATGCAAGGTACGTCGCGGAACGTATCTTATGCTGTCGACTTCATGAAATAGACCATTATACCCGATTGGCCATAAAACAACATTAATATATTCTGCAGGCATGACAAACCTCCGCAAAACAGATGACACAAAGTTTCCAGAAAACAGTTTTCGTCGAAGAAAAAAAAAAGTAAGGAAAGCTTAGCAGCTGAGTGTAAGAGATCTACGAAGAGGCGGCAGTTTATTGGTGCGCGCCCAAGTTGTTCAAGTATATTCCGGCCCAGCGGCCAACAAATCAGGCACCTTGCCCGACCCTCCTTGCCGAGTGCGTGGCGCGGCGGTGCACACAGAAATAGGGCGTCCTCGCTCGTTGGCTTGGCTATCACGCCTCGCCACGCTCGCGGAAAACAAAGATGAAGAAACGCGCACACACACGCAAGAAAAAAAGAAAAGAACAGGCAGGCAGGCAACCCACGACAGGGCCGAGGCCCACCAACGTCGATGCGCACAATCACGATTGCGAATCTCCTTTTCCCCTTCGCCGATTATCCGCATTCCCGAACGCTCCCAGCATGAAGCACACCGCGCTCAGGTTCCGGGCGCACTTCTTCAATCGCACCCGATCCACACATGCGTGAAGGATGCGTCACAACGGCATTTCGGCTCAGCCCTGCAACCGCAGTGGCTCTCTAAACTTAATGTCATTTGCCCCTTTTTAAAAGCGTGTTCCTGGAAGCCATAGAGCTTTGAGCAGTGTTTCCTCAGTTCTTACTCGGTGTTGCACGGCCGTTCTTAGGACCGTTCGTGCACGGCCGTTCTAAGCGACATTCGGAGGAAGTTTTGGCGACGAAAAAGCACCGGCCGGCGCGCGCGCGCACGCACGCACGCACGCACGCACGCACGCACGCACGCACACACGCGCACACACGCACACACACACACACACACACACACACACACACACACACACACACACACACACACACGTGCGCACGCACTCCCACCGTTACATACCATCATTCGCGCAAGTATAACGAAGTATTAACGATCCAAACCAGACAAGTTGACAGGAGGATAAAGGCTTGACGTGAATAACGCTTGTCCAACATGGGATGGCTAAGGTAGGGCGAACTATTTTCACAAGAGCAACGCCTATACTTTCGCAGGGCAAAGTTTATACTGAGTAACACAACCGCTTATTCTCTGAAGAGAATTCCCCTTGAAGAAACGTTGGCTCCATCCGATATGGTACCTTGTTCGACTAATGTTGATCGAGTTCAGTAACCAGGGTGACTGAGTTCGCGGCACGCCCTTTCTCCAACACTGGCCTCGGTAATTAGAGCGCTGTCGTTTGGCAGCACAGAACTATGTAGGATCACGCCTGCATGCCGCTAACCGCGCAGTCTCCGAACCCCGAAGAGAGCTAGAGGTCCGTGACTTTGTCATTCCTCTAATTTCGCACGTGCAAAGACACACGTAAAGCGGCGGCGTGCTCCGCCATTCCTTCTCGTTCGCCTCCACGCCGCGAAACGAAGTACGTACGCCACGGATCGGTTCCGAGCATGATTCATTGCGCCATTCTTCGAACCGAGCCGCGAACCGCTCTGCGCAGCGGCGCCTCGTTAGAGCGGTCGGCAAACCCCATGCATCGTTTGTATACCCACATGCGCGCGCGCGCGCGTACAGTCCGGCGCGAACGCTACACGTGTACGACGTGTATACTATCGCATAAGAACACGACGCTAATCGTGAACACACATAGATGAAAGAAGCAGGAAAGAAGAACGCCATACACTAGCGTCGCTCGCCCAAGGGGACCTCGTTCTCACCATCATCTATGCGTGCGTGCCAGCTTTTGTGAACGCATCCAGACTCCAGAGCAGTGTGTCTGCCTGACTGTTGCCCGCTGGCCCCGCGCCTCAAAGCGCCGAGGAGCCGAGTCAACATTAATCGGACACATGCGCGATTCGCGTTCTGAGGGTTACGGGGAGAGGAGGAAAAAGAAGGAAAGGGAGAAAGTTGCCCCCTTCTCCGTGGCGTCGTTTGCCTCGCAGTTCTACGAGAGAGCCTTAGCGAGGGACACCTTCGAAGAAGGCTTAGCGCGCTCCTTTCGGCGGACTGCATGCTTGCGCGGGACAGGCGGCGCGTTGCCGAGCGCGCCCGACGCATGCACTGCAGGCCTCGCGAGCGTGCCTACGTGGGTACGCGCTGCAGGCACGACGTCTGCCGCCTTTGTTCGCACGCAAGTGGGTATTGGCAAACGTCAAACAAGTTGCCCGGGCCGCCCGTTCGTGAAATGCGCGGCAGCACAAAAGCAGGCGCTATCGGCGAAACGCGCGCAACAAGCCGCCGCCGCCGAGAAAGGAGCCGGAGACAATGACGAGCGGCCGTCAAGAAACGGAAATTGAACTTGCCGCTCGCATGACAAGCGCGCCCGTTCCGCTACTTTTTTTTTTCCCCTTCACACTCTTTGTTCTTATTTTCTGCCTATAACGTGCTACCGCTGCTGCTGCACTTCTTTTTTTGTCGTAGTATATTAACGCTCCTTTAGATACTTATCCCGAGATTTGAATTCGCAAGTCCGGCCTAATAATCCCCTTCTTGTGGAATTATTTTCTTCCCGCATATCAACGGTAGGCTACGAGTCAAAGCGTGTCATAAAATTGTGGTTTCAAAGGGCCTGTGCAGGTAAGCTAGCCAATTTATGATTGAATGCTGCTCGCTACTTGGTTCGTTGGCTGTCCCTGAAGTTTTCAGTCACCGCGTTCAAGCACCCTACTATAGGAGTCATGCAAGGACTGGTGCAATGCAGGGTGAAACCAATTTGCGCAAACAACCAATTACGTGAGATTCTTACTGTAACGCTTCGTTAATTTGAGTGTGGCGTACTCCACCATCTTTAGTATTTGACTCGGCCTATATATACACTAGATTATAGTTCTGATACCGAGCGATGAGGAGACGCTGCGATATATACGCGAACAACGGGCCTAAATAAAACATTCTCACAAGCCCAACTAAAAACTCGTACTTGTGAAATGTATGCCCCGTTCTCCGAATCGATATGCTTTACTCGCTCCAAAATTCAAAGGCGTGGGCTGCGTATATCTGGAGGAACGCGTGTAAAATCTGAACGATGGGAAAGGGACTTCAGGAACACTCCCTTTGCACTGCTAAGCCCACGGCGTTGCGGGATCGAATGCCGGCCGCCGCGGCCGCATTTCGATGGAGGAGAAATGCACTCGTATACCGTGCACTGGGTGCTCGTCAAAGAACCCCAGGTGGTCGAAATTAACCCAGAGTCTCCCACTACGGCGTGCCTCATTATCATATTGTGTTTTTGGCACGTAAAACCCAACAGTTTATTTAAATGTTTTTTAACACTCTCTTCAATATACACACGACCACAAAAGCACCCTTGCGGCCGTGTCGCCTCCACGTTGGAACATGAATCAAGAACATTTTGGGAACTTGTGCGCAGATTTGTGCGTGAAGTGCTACGGAAGCTTCGCGGCGTAATTACCCGTCTGCCGACTGGGAATATACTCACTCACTGATATAACCCGCGTCAGTGGAAGGCACATCTACATAGCCATTAATTGGCACCACCGATAGCTGAAATTCTGACGTGCGCCGAAGCGTTGCAGATTCCCGAGCCGTTTCGGGATCGTCGTTGTCCACTCGCATTTTAAGCATGATGACGTCATGTTCCCGAGCCGAGCAATCCTTGCGGAAATACGTGCGCTTCGAGAACCCCCTTGCAAAGGCACCTGTGAATACTAACTAGTAGCGCACAGTGGTGACCGGTAGCTATGTTCAGGCAACAGTGAAGCCGGTCATGTGTACCAGCCCTGCCCATGCATGCAGAAGTATAAGCGCTTCAGGGATTCCCTCCTCACTCCTCTCATCGAAGTAATGCTGAACACCCATGTAATTCTTTACCACACTCCGTTAACCATTCCGCACCACTTCACCTGCATGAACTACCCTGTGGTGCCGTTAGCAACATCCACCTAAGCCCAGGCCTGGGAAAATTAGAATATACAGCGACTTCAGTGTTTGGGTACATTGTTAACATTTAGCAAAACTTGCAGGTATGGGAAGCACTCTAACGGCGACAATTAGCAGCCGCAACCTGTTATGGTTACGACAAAGTCATTTCCGACGGTATTGTTGTTTCAGTCAAGAACAGCTAGATGACTGCACAAGTTGGCACCACAGCCGATTACACAGTTTTGAATGATGTCATGTTGGCCATGGTTGGCACATCCGGGTATCAAACCGGACGTGCGTCTGGTTAACCTCCCTGCCTTTTTCCTGTCTTCTATTTATATATCTCTCTCTTTCTTGGCCATGCTGCGAAATGCGCCGAAACCGACGAAGAGCCCACAGATTAACACTGCCGAGTGTCGTCCAGGGATGTTTCGAAGTTACACTGCGAGGGCACAAACCACTAGGCACACCACCACTGAATATTTTGTCAATTATGCTCCACAACTACGTTTAAATCGTCCAGAGGTGTCTGACAGCCATGGTCGATTTAGCTTTTTTCCCGCATATCGCAACGAGCAGTATCATGGGCACTCGGGGTTCAGACGCACCTTCACACGGATCCACCGCAAGTACCATTGCTCTGAGCTCACTCGAACCATCGAGCAGTACGAATTAACACTTCCGATGACAGCTATAGAGGCAAAAGAATGCGATTGCAAAACCATCTGGCTTGTTGAAGCCTATATAAGGCCCTCTGCATTTGTACATTAAGTAACGGCATGTGGCAGCTACAGGTCGGCATGAGTTTCATCAAATTAGCACGGACTTGCATGAGCTATTACCAGCGCCTTCAGCAACATCTAACGAAGAAGAGAGCATGGCGCTTAACCCAGGTCGTGCCCGGTTGGCTACCCTGCACTTGGAAAAGGGGAAAGAGAGAAAGGGAAGAAAGAAGAAACTCAGTCTATGCTCACACACCTGCATAGAGAAATATTCCCTGACAGCCACAGACGGCCGTACACTGCAGCCTATTTCAAAAAAGCACTGCACCGCTTTAAATGCCTTGTGCGTACAGGGGAGAACTTCGGCCGTGGTTGTGCATGCCGAATCTTCTCTTCAGACAGCGCCTTATCGTCTACCTCTCGCTTAGGCGTGCGTGGCGTTCTCTGCTAACACGAGCGCGCATATCATCTTGTTGACGATCGAAGGAGCCAAGAGGCTCCAACCATCCTTACAGCCTGTGTACAGCGATCCACACGTGGCATCATCTAAGCATATAGGCCTAAAAGATCAGGGTTTCCATCATGATCAAACTGACGGCAACCCTGCAGATTCAAGAAACTAAGCATGCGCTTATTATGTTACGTGTGTGTGCAGTGTAAAAAAGAAAAGACAAACTCATTGTTTTTTGCTCGCTATTACAGTTGCTCGCTATTACACATTGCTATTACACATTACATTGCTCGCTATTACAGTTGACACTATGAATCAGCAATAAAGTTTTTCTTATTCTATTCTCAAAGAAGAACACCACTTGTTCCCATAGAAACATTTCTTTCACTATGCTTTGGCATAGCATTTGCGCCCTTGCTCAAAGCCTAACTCAACTCGCCGCCTTCTCTCGTTCTAAATTACTAGACTTAATAAACGTGAGTAGAAATTGGAATCGAAAAAAAAAAAAAGAACCGCCGCCCCTCCGGGCATGTGCATTTCGAAGAAAGGCGGACAAAGTCATCACCGGGCCCCGTCACGTACTCGCACGACCGGGCGCGTACGTCGAGCTCTCGGCTTGTGCACTGCGCAGACACAAGCGTCGCCCATTGTGCTGCCGTCCCAGCCCGTGGCACGCTACGCAGGCACGCACGTGTGCGGGCAAGGTCTGCCTGCAGGGCGCTGCTGCGCCAGTTGTCTCGCACACTGCATTCGAAAGAAGCGAAAGCGGAACCTGCCTCGTTGATATGCAACTGCAGTAATTGGCACAATGCATGCAGTGAGGACTGGAGTATGAGAGAGAGAGAGAAAAAAAGATAATGCCAGTGAAAAGACTACGGTCGAATACAATAACGAAGGACGCGCAGCGGCTATATGTGCATCTGCCCGTTCAAAGCGTCTCGGTAAAGTGAGGAGCTATTAATCACGCATATTTATAACGGCGGCACCGATGCGCCGTACTGAAACCTGCGGTACTTCATGCCGTATTAGTACGAAGGCACTTTTTTTTTTTTTTAAATTGTGGTTTCTGTATACGGTGACGTGGCGGTTAGCCTCTCCCCGTGAGCCAAGCGGGCCAGGTGTTGTTGTGTGTGGTTCAAGAACGCGTGCCGTGCGATTCTAATTTGGCTGCATATTTAGTGGACCCATGGCCTTGACGCCGGTCAGACTTGATCAACGTTTCTCCGTTACACCTCCTGCATGCTCCCACCCGCCAGGTTTCCGAGATACACGGATGATTAACAGTGTACGAGACAGCCAGATACGAGGCCGATATACATGAGATGCCTGCAATTGCGGGAAGCCCGTTGAAGAGCTAACGGCTTCTCGCCAAGGCAGACACTGTGCGAATTATGAGTCGCATAGTTAATGATAATAGTGGCCGAATGATGCAGAGGTACTAGCTGCACAAATGCCCAACTGCAACAGCGAGATAATTAAATTTTGAATGCAGAGAGTTATTTTGCTTCGATTTATGTTTATACTTTATTTTTTACTTATACATATTTTGGATATTGGGCCCGTTTCGCCAAAGGACAGCTATAATTCATAGCTCAGCAATCATACTAGCATATTATATACCTGTAGTGTATATCAATATCCATCAATATCGCACCATCAATATCGCAACCATCAATATCGCACGCAATGCCCACATGCCCACTGTTCTGTAGGCAATGATTGCAGATAGAATAGTTCCGAAAACATGATTGCAGATGAAATAGCTTCGAAAACATGTTTTCGGTTGAGATAGACGTGAAGACACGATTGCAGATCGAATACATTTCAAAACTGACAGTCCTACATGCTTCTACTTGTGACTTAAGAAAAAAAGTGCTAATTGGTGCTCACGGAATGTAGGCAGCAACCTTAGGACATCGCGCCATTGGCTAATAGGATTAAAGGCGAAACCTGATTTTCCTCACTTTTTCGCGTACAAGGTTGCCTATAAGAGTTCAAAAGGGGCATGTCGAAGGAACGTGGGATAATTTATTCTCTGTAGAGCTGCCAAACAAATTGAAATTATATAGGATATTATCGCGAAATGTGCAGATACTCCCAGGTTCAGCATTCTTCAGTAAGACCCATAAGCGCGCCACGTGAAACAAGGCTATGACATTGATAAACGCAGCTGATAAAAAAGAGAATATGAGATGTAAAACATTTTAGGCTGTGTTTTTCCATGATAAACTGTTTTTGCATAAAATCTCAGATATTCAGATTTGCGGACACATCACGATTTCAGATCTGCCGATCTCTTAAGTGCTGTTCAAGGCGTATGTCTCCCCAAAGGCGGAAAGTCCTGGATATATACCTACCATACATATATGTATATGCAGGGTTTATGTATTTACCCACGGCTTCACGGCACACCACTTAATCTATGCAGCCGCTGTCACGCCAAAGTTTTATTTTTTACGGTTTCTTCTTACCGAGCAATTCCATCTGTTCGCCTGCAAGTTCAATCACTACATATTTGACAGACCACCGAAAAATCCAGATTGGCATGGGACTTTATGGCGCACGTGATTCCTAACCTTTACAACATTTCACCGTACATTTGACAGTAAATGAACCTTAATGAACTGAAGAACGGGAAGGAACTATCACAACAAACACAGCGTCACCAACAATATCAGGATATTGAAAAACGGCCTGCTGCAAATCCTGCGATGGCATTTCATCGCGGCATTTCCTTCTTTGTCATAGAATCGGAACGACATGCTTGAACTTTCCATGTCAACGAAATGCAGCAGTAATTCGAGAAGCTTCCTCTGAAATCCAGTGATGAATATTCTAGTAACTAAGGCTAATTCAAAGAACTTTGCGTGTTTGAAATGGAATGCCGAGCAGATGCACAGCGAGCGTAGCTCCTTCAGCCAGAGCGGAGGACGCAGCTATAGCAGCTGTGTGCGGTGTATATTTAACAATGCCACTTCTAACAATACGCGACGCGGTGACATGGGCACAAGCATATCTCTGTCTAAACGAAAGAAACATACTTTGTCGCCAATGGTGCTTCTTTTTTTTCTCAGTGCACGTATATGCACCTTTTGTAGCCAAAGCCATGCGATGAGATCCTGCCAAGCATTCGATCCTACGCAAGCATTCGCACTTTAGAGGACATCATGCTTCTGCCAAATGCTGCACCGAGTAACGGATGACAAAAATTTGGCTGCGGCACGATCATTTAAAGTTGAAAAACGAGCTGAGAGATTATCAGGGAGACCGTTGACTCTTGTTAAGATCTATATATATTCAGCAAGCACATGCTGCTCTGTAGATCACGTTTAGGCCGCAAGACTTAAGCCACGACTCGTCCCCTGTGGCATAACCGATTCCATCATCTTTGTTGCGACGGGGGACGCTTCGCGATAGCAGCAGTTATTTCTGAAACAAATTTTGGATATAACAACTCATTCATCGTGATTCCAGCCTTTCATTTCCTAATCACGTTACGACACACTGCCTATATATGACAATTTTGTACTTAATACTACAAAACACGCACATGACAGCACAAAAACAAGGGGCAACGTGCCTGGACACAGTGCCTTGTCTTGCATCTCTTGTGGTGAAGAGAGTTGAAATGCCTTTGATTAGCCGAGAAATACTTAGTACTGTGCGATCGCAGAGAGAGGCAGGGACAAGCAGTTTGAGCATATTTCGCTAACGCTTCCGCATAAGGGCGACCTGCAAGCGTATAAATACGTGCACCTGTTTCGGATAAAATCTTCGTTGAGCTTAGCACTTACGCGCGCCCACTTGCTCCTCTCCGTCTGTCATGCGCTTATACACAACCCTGTGTATGTCTTCCGTTGCTTCATATTGTGAAGCCGTGCCTGCAAACTCAAGTTACGGCATCCTACCGTAGCTGCTGTACACTTCTGCACGATGCCTGAAATCACTGGCAGAACCTACTGGCGCATTGCGGGCAAAAAAAAAATAATAATAATAATAACACGGCACAAACAACCAATCCCGAAGACTCGTTACCCTTCGCGACCACAAGAGTGCGCTGCAACCGCAGTCTCTAACACACGGAAGCATCACGTTGTTACCAGTCGTCGCGTCCCGGGGCGACACCCCCCCCCCCCTCCAGGCGTTACACTACATGCCACGGCGGTGCTTCGGACAACCTCGAACAGCCGATGCCGCGGAAACTCGTTTCTTTGAACCGCGAACGGTGCTCGGATACGCGTCTCACCCGCTCTCGTACACGTGCGAGGCAGCCAATCCACGCGGGCCCCCAAAATCCCATTGCGCGATGACGAGGCAAAGAGGGTAAGGCTTCAGCTACAAAAAGAGGACAACGCAATAAGAAACGAAACCGCGCTATCGTCAGACTCGCGGCGCACCGGAACGTATAAAACAAAAGCCGAGACTGTCTGCCTGCTATATACACGCCGCTGCCTGGAGCAAGCGCTCGGCGCTGAAATTAATCATTCCTCTGACATGTCCTCCAATCACGTCTGCCTAAAATTTGACGGAACTCGCATCCGCGAGGAGCGTCGTTCTCGAGGCACGCTCTCGCCGCGGAAGGGCGGGTGTCTGCGCGTACGACCGGCCTGGGTGCCTATTTACGTTTTCATCATCTTCTTCTTCTTCCTCTTCTTCTTCCTCTTCCTCCTCCTCGCCGTTGCTGCATTCGCGAGCGCGGAGACGATGGGATCCGCTCCGGTGTTGACGGTGCGCGCGCGATCGAGCCTTTCCTGGCTCTGCATATGCAGGGAGCGCTGCCGTACACAAAGCCAGGCCCGTGTTTCGGCGTATGATGATATGTGCGCAGGGAAGAGGCGAGATAAACAAAAGAAGTACAGAAAAAAAACAGAAGATTAAGAAAAAAAACGATATACAGAGAGAGAGAGAGAGAGAGAGAGAGAGAGAGAGAGAGAGAGTTGGGAGCGTTGGTTGGGAGGGCGGTATAGGAGGGAGCGCTTCTAGAGAGGCTGCAGTATACTGCCGGCGGCGGCTGGCTGGCTAACTGCAACACACAGAGAGACCCCCGCGCGGAATGAGTCACTGGCCTCTTAAGGCCGACATCGCCGGCTCGCTGGAGAACGAACATGCCCTGCGTCTCGCAGTACCGCTTCGCAACGCCCTCTAAGCTTGGGCAGCACGCCAGCCGATCCCAGGCGGAGCTCGCGAAACCCAATCGCCATTAGGGTCACCTGACGTCGCGAAGGCCGTACAGGAAGTGACGCAAGGGCATTTGACAGTTTCGTCTTACAGATATCCTTCAGTTGTTTGTTAAGTTATGGTGGCTAGTTAAGTGATGAGATCCCGGGGGAAACAAAGCCCACCAAAGTGCCGGTTATTCCATTCATCAGAAATCAACTATACCGACTAAGGAATTCAAGAAAAAAACAGGATGACGAACCACATTGCATAGCATGCTATGCCTCAGTTAAAAGACAAACTGAGCCGATTGCAATTAGCCTTTCTGAGTTAAGTTAAAAGAGGGACTAAGCACATTGCGTAGCAGACTATATGCCCGAGTTAAACTGCGTTGTATTCCACCGTTATCTTTCCTTTCACTGTCGTTGAGTTGTTCCCTCTCTCCTTTCGCTGAAGCTGTCAGTTATGTAAAGCTCGCGAGTAAAGAGGCTGAGTCTCGTACACCAGGTGCTCCGATCTCATCGTTAAACGGCGTTCTTACTGAAGGCCGTGAATGGTCGTTCAAGTTCGAAAACCTCTACAAACTATAGGCACCTCGATTTGGCTACGCCCACCACAGCATTAAACTGTGCTGCATGCCGTTTTATTCGGGTGGAAGCATAACTGCGCCTGTAAGAGCGACTTCGCCGCTGAAGCCGACCTTCCCTCTCTCTCGCTCCCCCACCCTGCCGCAGAGGCGACGGACTCACAATGGCGTCCGCCGGCCACGGATGAAAACGTGCCATTGTTTTTTCGAGGGAGCAGCAGTGCGGCAACAGACGCGCCCTTTGTGCGAAGCTCTGCACTCTCCCACCGTTTCGTTTTGTTTGGCGTCGACCGTGATTAATTTTGAAGAATCGCTTCCTAGACAACGCTTCCTCATCTGATCCTTTCTCTCTCTCTCTCTCTCTCTGTTCTCACTCCCTGTCTCGCTCCGCTGTTTAATTCCGGCACTGTGTGAGTGCTTAGGGCGGAATTGATTCTGGCGGTGGTGATTAGGGCGGAAAATATGCCGTCATAATTGCGCCGCTAACGTCCAACAGAAGGGTAAGGGAGGGCGCGCACACAATAGCTGTTCGCTGCTAATTTTTCGTTTGGTTTTGCACCTGGCTGGCTTATTCATTAAAATAAGCGCACAACACACGCATACACACCAGAGAGAGAGAGAGAGAGAGAGAGAGAGTACAAAGTATCGGTGAGTGCCAAAATCGAGAGATAGCTTCCCGGTAGACCTGCTGAAGTACGCTGCTAGGGACACATGTTGGCTAAGTCTATCGGTTAACGCTGTGACGCGTGTGGACATATGACGTTGAACTGCCATCACGATAGCTTATGTCACACGCGATAGCTTGTGTCACAAACTACATCAAAGCGTTTGCAAGGCTACAAAACGAGCACTTGCATCATAATTGGCCGACTAAGTGACTACCTTTCATTGTGGTACTGTCTTCGGGAGCGGCCTCGCTCCCAATATCAAGTTTGGTGAAGTCGAGGAAACGGTTAAACCCACCAAGTCAAAAGATAGTCAAGAGTCTTTCCCTGGGGTAGGCCCAAAGAAAGCACCACATTACGCCATGTTCGATGTAGACGCCATAAAGCTTCCTGTAAATCTACACCGTCGTTCCCCTTACTTTTTTAACAAAACGCCCTTTTATGCATTCAAGCACGAAAGTAACTGGACGGTCAAAGCAATTCTTCGCAAAGTTCGGGAAATATCTGAGAACTGGTGTCATCCTGAGAATTCGTTCTTAGTGGATCCGCCTTGCGAACTCCTCGGCTACAATTTGTAAATTGCAATATGTTCCGCAAGGTAAATAGACAAACACCTAACTAATTAATTGTCTTTTAATTATTCGATTACGTATTTTGTTTTCTCCTGTAAGCAAGGCCCTCCTCTTGGAATAGCTACACCAGTCCAGGGACTATAGAATTGCGCTATCTGCCACAGGCGATACTTAAAAATTACTCGAAGCCTCCACAGAAACACCAGGTATATCGATACCAGGTGTTTCAGTGGAGACCTTAAGCAATTCTGAAGCCATCGTGGTTCCTGCTCGACCGCATTCGATGAATTCAAATGTCCGCGCTTTCGCGACGAGTTCGCTATTGCCTAACGTTATTCCATGCGCGAGCGATTACGCGTGAATCGATACACCAGTGACGCCTGCTGCACACCAAAATGATACGGTCTCACAATTTCTGGGAAATCCAGCGAAACGTCCAAGGCGATATACAGAGCTGCGCGAAGTGAACGCCTCATTTAGTGCTTCACCTGTCTCCGTTAATCATCGCGGAAAGGGGGCAAACAAACATAATTTATTGCAGTTTCTGGGGTCTCCCGCGCATTGCTCGCGCGCGAGAGTATATATACGCGGACCACATTAGACACAAACGATTCAGAAATACATGTTTTTCTCCGCGGTGCTCGCGTCTGCAGGCCAGCGAGTGTAGGGAGAGCGCGGCGACATGCGAGAACAAGGGCTCCCCATTGTTCAAAGCGACTGCGCGCGCGGGCAAACACGCGCATGATAAAAGCGAGCGGACAGGAATAGGCGTCGCCCTCGCGCGTGTGCGCTCTTCAGAGTCAGGAGCGAAGGCGCGTTTTTTAATAGAAACAGCCTCGCGGTATATACTCTTCCTCTTTTGAATCGCATGGGCCGCTTTTGCTCGTCCTTCTTTCTATTTTCAAATTCACGCTGCCTTGTTGTTCTAATGTACATGTAGTTACTACTCTCGGCGTCTAACCTGCTCCTGCATTTCCCCTTCCCTCTTTTGCTCATTTACACCTAGACCCTCCCCCCCTCCCCGCAATCAAAATGCACGTTTAACTAATTTCACCATCCCCCACCACCCTCCATGTTTTTTTTCAACCGCGTGCGGGTCCCTGTTGCTTCTCTGGTCACGCAAGTGCGAATTATTCTACATTTCCTCCTTTCTTTCTATATTTCCTTCTTTCTTTCATTCCCACTATATGTCTCTGAAGGAGATGCGTATCTCGTGCTTTTCTAAATAAACCCGTCAGCCTCCTCATCCTCCGCATCCCGTCCCGAGACCGCAAATAAAGAGAGCGGTGCCCGCTAAAGCGCGCAGCGAGGCCCGTCTCGGGTCTTCCGCGGCACCACGCTGTATAGCCCGCCTTTCCCGAGGCCTACGAAACAGAGCTTTCCCACATAAATCACGAGCTCGCGGGCGAGACCGCCAAGAGGAGAAGGTAGAGGAGCGACGCAGACATTGCGGTAGCACCTGTAGGCCTCAACCCAGCCGCAAGAGCGTGTTGGCCTAAGTTATACGCCGCGCATCTCTCTCTCTCGCTCTCTCTCTCTCTGTGCGTGCGTGCGTGCAACCGTAAAGCGCAGAGACAGCAAAGTCTCGCGGCCGCGCGCGCGGCGGCAAATTATTTCTGTCTCTTAATTCTCAGTCCTCGGAGGGGTGCTTCTTCCAGGCTCGACCCCCTCTCTGGCAGTCGGCCATTAATCTCGCCGACGCCGAGACGAGTGGCCCGCTGGCTGTTTGCTGTTCCCCGCGGCCCGACGAAAAGGAGCCGCCATTTTTCATTCCAGCAGCCCCGGCCGGGAACGCGCGGGATCCTCTCGCTGACTCGTCGAGAACTCGTTGCACGCGCGCGCGCACTCACACACACACGGCCCGGAAACAGAACGGTTCTCGCTCCCGCTTGGTATAACACTCCCCTCTCGCTCCTCTCTTGTACCTTTGTACAATGCGGAGTTTTCTTCTTTTTTCTTTTCTTTTCTTTCTTTTTTTTTTGCAAGGCCGCGATCGCGTGGCATCGTCCGATGACCGAAACCGCGGCAATTTGTTTTCGCGCCTGAGAGTTTGCACGCGCGCTTGTTAGCCGCTGATTCTCGCGCTCGGCTGGAAGCGTTGCCAACGTCTCACTTAATTTCGGCGTGGCAGCTGGCGTAAAGGCTTCCTTGAAATCGTTCTAATGGTGCCGTTGGCAAAGGTGCGTTTCTGTCTGGGTTGTCTATATTTCTTCCTGCCTGGCCTTCATGGGCGGTATAAACACGGCTTCCTCGATAAAATGCGCTGTTGGATTGCGTAGCACGAGTTCTCACAAGCGGTTTGGTCCAATTTAGCTTATGCAAAGGAATAATGCAGATCCATTCGTTAAGAGGACAATCATGATTTCTGATGTCATCAGATTTAGTTTGATCTCTCGTGCTCCGGCATCTCCTCTCTCTATCTTTTTTTTAAATTTGTTCTAATTGCGTTCAGTGAATTGATTTACTTATATAATACATCAACGGTCTCAGACATTACATTACGGTTTATTTCATGAACGTTATTTCGGCAGCAAAGCTCATGTAACGACAGCCTCATAAACACGAAGCGGTAGTTGAAGGCAACGTATTTGAAAGGTATCTAAATAAAAGGGGGAGGGGGGCATGTTGGCTTTTCACGGATATTCTTGTTCTTCTCGCGTAGTTCACTTTTGATTCCGACACGTCACAGTTATCCTGCGAAAACTGGTAGATTTATACCAAACAATTGCTTTCAATGTGTCCTACAAAGAAGGTCGAAAAATCATTGCTTGTCGGCAGTATACATGAGTTATTTCTAGGGTATTTCATGAGATATACACGAGGTATTCCTAGGAGGTATTTCTAGGTGGTACTTCTAGGAGGTATCTAGGAGGCACGCCACAGCGAGGGACTCCAGAATTATTTTAACTACAGAGAGTTTTTTAACATGCACCCAACGCATGGTACGCGGGCGTTCTCGCATTTCGCGCACATCGGAGCTCACTCTGAAATAATTTACATCCTTAAAAATGAATGAAGCTGTAAATCGGTCTATAACCCACACCCTTGCAGTTATATACTAATTTACAGTTTTATTCCGTTGTAAGGGCTTGAGTTATCTTACAGAGTGTGGCCACGGCGGCCGGGATTTGATCCCGTGACACCTTCTTAGGAGCACTACGCCATAGCCGTCGCCACCACGGCGAGTGTAGCCCACATGACAAAAGATATATCCTTAAAGGTAAATGATTCTATTTAGCCAATGGTATGTCATCATCATCATCATCACCATCATGATCATCATTTATTGGACCCTTAAGGACCCTTTACAGAGTATTACTAAAAGGGGGGGGGGAGTCATAGACGTACACAAGTCAAAGATGTTACAACAAGAATGAATTGAAATAACCAAATAAAGTTAGCCTAATAAATAGCGGTAGCCAAATGAGAGTTCACTGCAGTTCTATTGTCTTTTGAAGCACGTTTCCGTACAGGCGATGCAAGAATGTGAAAACGAGTAATACTATATGTAAGACACTTATTCAGATTGGCAAAATCGGTCGCTTGTGAACAGAGAAATGGAAGTGAGAGAAAAGACTAAATGACGATTAGATCAAGCAGCACTGGAAAGTTCATCTTGAAATGGCGAAGTTAGAGCAACGGTCATGGTTGTGCGCATCGAGATGAGTGTGTACCACCGGCATAAACCAATCTTTTTTTTTGTTTGACAGAACTATCCGTGAACCGTGTGAAAAAAAAAAGAACCCTGTATAAACGCTCAAATACTGTATTATACAGTCTATATCTGCGACTATACCAGAACGTGATATATTTCATTTTGGTGCCCTTAAAATAACTTGCTTCTCCGCGTTTGGTAGCGAACTGCTATAGATAGCTGAAGGGTTGCACATCAACCTACATCATCATGCATCAGTCATACAATTTAACCTTGCGGAGAAGCTCGTGACATACTGTGCTCGTTTCCGATACTTCTATGTTATAAAACTCAATCAATCGAAGTTGTCATGTCAGCATAAAGTTGAGATTGATCCGAGAGAAGCAAGGTGACTCGCAAAGGTGTTAAGGCGTCAGCGTGGATATATCTGAAAGTCGTGATACTAAGTGAAATAAATTTGACAAATTAGGCAGGAACTGTCTCGCGCGAACACGCTTTGCCCTGGATAGAAGTACAGTCGCGAGCAAGGGTCTTAAGACCTCAGATCCCGCGAAAAACATTTTATTTCTTCACAGCATATACGCATGCCGGCTGAAATCAAGTGGTATACAGCCTACGTGTGCCTGTTCGAATGATGTAATCCATTGAGGCGATTTTGCGTTGCATGACTGTGCAAAAAGACATTTAACTTTCTTTTGTTAATGTCGTGCACAATAGACTTTCTCTTCCAGCCACACATGTGACGTTGCTTCATTCCAACGATTAAAGTGGCACACTAGACTTTAAAAAAAAATTAAATTATGGGGTTTTACGTGCCAAAACCACTTTCTGATTATGAGGCACGCCGTAGTGGAGGACTCCGGAAATTTCGACCACCTGGGGTTCTTTAACGTGCACCTACATCTAAGTACACGGGTGTTTTCGCATTTCGCCCCCATCGAAATGCGGCCGCCGTGGCCGGGATTCGATCCCGCGACCTCGTGCTCAGCAGCCTAACACCATAGCCACTGAGCAACCACGGCGGGTGCACACTAGACTGCTGATTAGCATGTCCTCCTGAGGCCTCATGTGCACTATATTGCACGTTGCCTCCAATCTTCTTCAACATTATCTAGGAAGCAATTCCCTAACTTATTCATCCCGGATAGAAATTTATCCCGGATATTCGTCCCGTTCACAAGTGTACGGAACGTGTTTAATCGTACTGTTACATGCTGCTTCCCTGCAGTGACGAAGAAGACGACGATCGCCGGGACATTGCGAGTGATTTCTCTTCGACCATCTTGGCTGCCTCATTCTGTAAATATATTCTGTACACAAACGATGCCTTTGATCTATTTGGCACATCGTCTCAATATAATTGCCGTCATCTTTCTGCATTGTTGAGAAATTGTTGCTAATTTGATCTAGACCGTAGTTTCCTCGCAGATGACGAAGAGCATCCCATGAAGCCTTTCGAATGCCGCGAAACGACACAAAAATCCAAAATGCAGCGTTAACCTGCCAGCCCACCACCCCGTGTTACATTGTCACCTGTGACTAACTGAAAATGAATGACTATTATTCTTCTTTTCTCTCCTCATCTATTCTCCTTTCGTGATCCTCAAGTGTAGAGTAGCCAACCGGGCACGTCCTTGGTTAACCTCCCTACCTATCCTTCTTCGTTTCTCTCTCTGCACGCGATTTGTTTGTACTCATCTCTCTTTCACTATCTCCCCCTTCCCCTCTCTTTCTCTTCTTGTCCCTCTTAACCCTTCCCCCCGTGCAGCGTAGCCAACAGGAACTACTTCTGGTTAACCTTCCTGCCTTTCTAAGCATCATTTCTTTCTCTCTCTCTGTCTGTTATGTGCATGCGTTTAGGGTAAAAAAAGCGGTTTTTACCATAACAAATATGAACAGACGGTTACTTTGTTCATACACAAGTCGCAAAGGACTTCCGGTTAGGCCATATGGAAGAGCCCGCTAAATTTGGCGGGTAACGAACGCAACATAAGTTACAATAGCTTATGTAAGTACATAGTACTCTCCAGCTGACACACATTTTACTGCATAGTTAGAATGTTTTACAAATGCAATTTATAGTGCTAAGTGCAGCAAGAAAGCTGCATGCATGAGCTCAAAGCATGGCGCACGTTCCTCCGTTACCTATGTAAACTAGGGGACGAAAACACTCATTTTTTCTTGACAAACTTGGCTGTAAAAAAAAATCGTGACCGGAAGATTTCTGCGGTCATGAACACACTGATGCCACTGCGCGGATCTCACGAAGCCCAAGCGCGCCGTCTTCTTCGGGCTAATCTTCGGCGTTTTATTCATCAGCCTTTTACATGACTCCCGGCGGCTGGGGCACTAACCCGGTGCTGGCTAGGAGGCGGTCAGATGATATATCCTTAAAACGCGCGACGTGGACTACGTCGGGACAAAGCTAAGACACGGTGAGTTCAAGAGAAGCGATTTCATACCTGTCATCGGTGACTTGACGTAAGACGCGGTAAGGGCCAGAGTAGTGCGAATCGAGCTGCAAGATTTATTCATTCTAAGTACTCCTACGACGTCAGTATATCGGCACTGAAAACAGAATCCGGCTTATCATTGCTTGCATCCCACCGCCGCATTGCTAGTCTGTCTTTTTCACAAGTTCTTTTACAGCTCACTTGGCAAGGCACCATACATTCTCCCCCCGGCACGCATCTACAGTCGCACCGGTCACCCGCTACAAGTCGCGCGCCCGCGTACGCGCAACCCCGGTCGCTTTTTCGTATTCATTCTTTTTTCAAGCCGCAACAGACTGGAACGGCCTTTCTAACAAAATTTCAGTCATAACCTGTCCTCGCACATTTTTAATCACCTTAACAAAGTACCTTACCCTGTATTAAAGTATGGCTTTCAATTTTTGTTGTATATATCCCTTGAATGGGGCCTTTAAGGAAATAAAACGAAAATGAAATGAAATGAAATGAAATGAAAGTAAGTTTGCCGAGAGGCCAACCAGGGTGCCCGGTATGTAGTGCATGAGCATCGCGGTGGCGGGCGTCATATAGGCGTCGCTGATCTTGCTGCAAGTCCGCAAGTCGATGTCGCGAGCAATATGGCGCACCTCTTGTACCTTAAGAAAGGCTTCAAGAGTCTACTCCAACGTGGAATTCGGGCTAGCAGGCAGAACGGTGTCGAGATGTATCATGCAGGGTCGTGTGCACACAAGAGAAAGAATGGAGAGAACCCTGCGGTATCGTGGCAAGATGGATTATAGGCAAAGATAAGGAAAACCAATCCAGTGTCCCAGTCGCGATGGTCACCGGAGACATACATGGAAATCACGTCAGTAAGGGTTCGGCTCGCACTCTCGCTTAGGCCATTCGTTCGTGGATGGCAAGCATGCAGTATCAAGTTTGTGTTTAATGGCGCACGAGCGTAGAAGGTCAGTGACAACTTTGAAGTTTGAAGTTTATTTGTACTGCCTGCTTACAGGAACGGGAGCAGAGGCTAAGGGCTACGTCGCCTGACAAAAGGCCTCTGCTCCTATTACAGTTCGGCACGCAGGCCGATCTACATGACAAAATAATGTGTCGCTAATCATTTTGAAGAAATATATATTTCACAGCAAAAGAAAGCGTGAGAAGGAAAAAGTACAAAAACAAAACAAATATCACCAAAGTCTTACACATTCACAACATTCACACAACTAAGATAACAAAGACGTGTACATTAGGTGAATAAGAAAAAAAAAGACATTTGTATCACAGAATGTGAAAGGACAAAGTATGACAAGACAAAAACAGTTCATTATTTAAGCAAACTCAATATCATTACGTATCAGGATGGACTGGACCATGGTACTAGAATGTATGTGATCAGAATCGATGAGGCCATGTAAGCGATTTAGCAAGGCCAGTACTTGATATTCTATGTGTTGTTTGCCATAGTTTGTCCTCAGTGTTGGTGTTCTTTTTTTTCCTTGCTAACGTATGTTATACATTGTGCCCGCTGATGTACTCCTAAAATATCCAGGCTTCTTTTGCATTACCCGTTGTAAAAGCTTGAAATAGTATAGTTGCGTTACTTTTAGCATTGAATATCTTTCAAAAAAAGGGTTTAGTTTTGAAGTACCTGATAAGACCATGATATTGTTCAAATGCTCGAAGAACTCTTTTCTCTAGATTTATTAGCTTTTGATAATTAGTTTGTGTTGTTGTACCCCCATACCAAAATACAGTATGTTACTCTAGAATAGAACAGAGCGTAATATAGTTCATTTTGTAACCGTTTTGATAAGACTCGGCTGAGTTTGTACAAGCATCCAACAATTCTACTAAGTTCTATTGTTAGTTTTTCTACATGTGTGTTCCATGTCAAGCATTCAGTAAACCAAACTCCTAAGAACTTCTGGGTCTTAACCTGCTATAACTGTCTGCCCTCTAACACAATAGTTGTGTTTTCAATCAATCAATCAATCAATCAATCAATCAATCAATCAATCAATCAATCAATCAATCAATCAATCAATCAATCAATCAATCAATCAATCAATCTTTATTAGTGGTAAAAATAAGAGTATACAATACAGGTAAATATACAGGAGTTCCCAAGATTACAAACCGCAGGCGGGACCTTGCGCCTGAGGTAGAAAGCAGCGGTCTCGGTCGGTGAGCAGCTGTCGAGAGGCACCGTCGTGAAGGATGACGTTCTCTAGGGTATAGCTTGCCGAAAGAGTTCGTATGATTGCGTATCGGGTGGTGTGATTTATTACTACAGCAAACCACGTATTTCCCGGTACCGACGAAGGAAAAGGGCCTAGATCAACATTTACGCAGTAAAATGATTCTGATGGTAAGTCAAGTGGTTGAAGGAGGCCAGCAGGTAGCGTGGTCTGCTTTTTTCGTCTTTGACAAAGATTTCAGGCAGCGCTATAACGGCGGATGTCGCGGTAAAGACCAGGCCAAAAGAAGCGCCGACGAACGCGGTCTTACGTCCAGAACACGCCGAGGTGACTGGCATTCGCCAAATCATGAAGCTGGGCGAGAGCAGTCTGACGCAGATGAGCAGGAACAACAAAGAGTCAGTCAGGGCCATCCGGGCGCGTGTTGGAGCGCTACAATACGCCATCTTGAAGTTCAAACATGCGACAGTAAGGATTGGGCGTCCTTGAAGTCAGCCGTTGAGTAAGCCATTGTAAGGAGGCGTCCCGACGTTGTTCCGATCCAATGTCGCGAAAAGCAGCCTGAGAGAGACCGGTGATAGGTATGCCGGTCGCAGAAATGTCAGATGGTCGACAGGATGGTGCGACAAGCAGTCCGCATCTTGACGTAACCGGCCAGTCTTGTGTAAAACTGAATAGTTGTAGTCTTGAAAGCGCAGAGCCCAGCGACCAAGGCGCCCTGAGGATCTTTCAGGCACAAAAGTCAGCACAGAGCGTGGTCATCATTGATGACTGAATTGCCGGCAGTACAAACAGGGGCGGAATTTACCCACTGCCCAAACGAGAGCCAGACATTCGCGTTCAGTGGTAATGTATACTTGCACTCAGACGGGAAGAAGACGGCTGGTGTAGGCAATAACACGCTCTTGCTCTTGTTGCTTCTCGGTCAGGATAGCGCCAATACTGTGGCCACTGGCATGTGTCCGAATCTGTTGGAGCTGACGCATCAAAATGAACGAGAATGGGAGAAGTAAGCAGCCGGATCAGCTCGCCGAACGCAACAGCTTGCTAAGGGCCCCGATGAAGGAGGAAGCATCTTTCTTGAGGAGCTGAGTAAGAGGGCGCGCAACATCGGCAAAATTGCGGACGAACCAACGGAAGCAGCAGTACGTGGCTCAGGAAGCTGCGAACATCCCTGGCGTACGTTGGCACGGGATAGTCCTTGACTGCCCATATTTTATCTTGATAGGGGCGGGCACCAGATGAATCGACGAGATGTCCGAGTGCACAAATTTCACGATGGCCGAAGCGACATCCGGATGAATTAAGTTGTACAACCGCCTGGAGGAGAACAGATGGTATCGTCAACATATGTTCAAGGTGCGTCGCAAAAGTCGGAGGAAAAACGATCACGTCATCCAGGTAGGAAAGGCAGATGGACCATTTGAAGCCGGGTAGGAGGGCATCCATCATTCGTTCAGATGTGGCCGGGGGTTGCATAAACCGAAGGGCAGTACTGTGCAGTCTTATCACGGTCCACGTCATTGACGGTAATTTGCCAGTACCCGGAGCGAAGGTCCATGGACCAAAACGATTGGGCTCCATTGAGGCAACCTAAGGCGTCGTCAATGCGTTGTAGCGGATAGACGTCCCTCTGTGTTACTTTGTTGAGTTGTCTACGTACAGTAATAATCTACATAACGTCGCCAACTGCTGTGCTTTTTAACGAGTACAACAGGCGATGTCCATAGGCTGCAAGAAAATTTAATGATGTTACGATAAAGCATATTGTGAAGCTCATGCTGGATGATGTGTCGTTCACTATGAGAGATGCGATAGAGTCACTGATTGATCGGGCTCACATCACCGGTGTTAATTCGAGGCTTGACAAGAGACCTTTGTCCTAGAGGATAGTCTCCAAGGTCGAATGCGTCTGAGTACGAAGCAAGGTAGCAACATAGTTCATAGGCATGCTGTGGCGGAAGGTCGGGAGCAATAATTTTTCATTAAGGCTTTCAAGTCTGAAGAGGCAGGAGGAGAAGCAGGCGTTTCATGCACAGAAGGAGCTGTCGCATGTTAAAGCTGTAACGTGGAAGTTTAGGGCCGGTGTGATTTTGGGCTGTGGAAGTCTCGGGCCGGCGCCAGGGAGAACTTGCGCACAAAGTCCAAAGTTCACAGACGGAAGACAGGACGCGTTGTCCGTAATGGTAACGATGGTTTGAGGAAACGCGACGTTATGTGAATGCAGGGGATCCGGATTAGAGGCTACGATGTAGTCACCGTCTGGTATAGGTGGAACGGGGTAAACACATATGTAGATAAAGGCAAGGTGTGGGAATCGAATATGCTTTGTTGAACATAGCATGTTTGGTGCATTATCGAGAGGATCAATAGCAACAGGTAGAGCGAGTTACACAACACCAGCAGAACCACCTAGTAAGGCGGAATGTGCCGACAGAAGGTGAAGTCCCAGGATTAGGTCATGAGGGCAGCGTTCTAGGACACATAATAAAACATAAGTATGATGTACGGTGACACTCACACGAGCCGGACACATACCAATAACGCCCGGTGTTCCACTGTCGGTGACTCGGACCACAAGCGTTGGGACAGAAGTGAGAAATTTCTTGAGACGAGAGTGCGAAGCTCAGCATTCATCACAGGTAAGTGCGCACCAGTGTCAATGAGAGCCGTAACAAGCACGCCAACCACGTTCACTTTGATGAACATCCGTTGCGTAGGCACGCACGGTCAGAAGAGGACTTTCACGTCCGGTAGTCATAGCAGAAATATGTAACCTTCGTAAGCAAGCAAACAATGTTTTTTTATGGTGGCAGCAAACCGGTCTGTAATAAAAGTCAAATTGAAAGTCCATTATGTCCCTAAACATTCTACGCGCCCTCGGAGGACAGGCGGAACCATGAACTATCGGCCTTCTATTTGCGTTTAAAATGAAAAAGAGGGAAAAGAAAGTTCGACACAAGAATTAAGGAGGCGAGAAGTAATAACACCTAAGGAGATGCCAGAGTAAATGCAGAACATGAATCCACAAAAAAAAAAAATCGCAGACTCACCTGTAGTGGACCTCTGCGTATTGCGAAGCATTCATGATTTATAAACAATGCTTGAACGAATAACGTAACAGGGGTGTAGTGAACGTATATATATATATATATATATATATATATATATATATATACTATATGCTGTAATGCTCATCTTTATAATAAGTATGACAATGTTGAAATCGCAAGACATAAGATTGAAAGCAGACTAGAACTCAGGTGGCACATGCCCAGTGTCCCCAAGGGCACATACTAATTGGTATATATCCGGTACCCGCACATACCCAGTTGCCCAAGTGA
Source organism: Dermacentor andersoni (assembly GCF_023375885.2). Classification (NCBI taxonomy): domain Eukaryota; kingdom Metazoa; phylum Arthropoda; class Arachnida; order Ixodida; family Ixodidae; genus Dermacentor; species Dermacentor andersoni. The sequence goes on from NC_092818.1 coordinate 79,266,971, forward strand.
CCAGCGGCGTAGCTGGGGGGGGGGGGATGTAAGAGCTCCTTCCCGAAATTTTTTCATGCTGTCATGCACCACCAACCAAAACAACCCCCGGCGGCGGAATTCATTCTCGATTTGGTCTAGGATGTCTTTTTTCACGCTCGAGGTGGCAGAGGTGGTCGCGGAGGTGGCACTGCAATTCTCACTTTGGAACTGTGAACTGCTTGATTCATTTAGCATAGTGACTCCAGACTATGAAGTGTTAACTTTAATTGCAGATAAGGAAATATATTCGGTCTGTTATCGGCCGCCAAATGGGCATATTTCAACATTTTTTTATTTTTATGAAGGCTTTCTTTCATTCGTTGTAGAAAACAAGTATAAGCTGATCGCCGCAGGTGATTATAATATTGATATGGGTGTTAACACACTTACTAGGAGGAGGAATAAACTTTATTAGTTGAAATGAGCCGACGGTAAAATCGTCCGAGGTGGGCGGCGTCCCTAGTCCAGGATGCCGTGGGCTTGAGCTGATAGCTTGGCCCTGCTCACCAGGCGATGCTGGTCTTCAGGGCTCGAGCTTATCAGTTGGGCCTCCCACTGCTCGACGGTTGGTCCGGTGATGGGCGGTGTCGATGGATTTTGTTGACATTCCCATACCATGTGGTAGAGGGTATTGGGCGTAGAGCAGAAGGCGCATTTGTGAGTATAGGTCGTAGGGTACATTGCGTGTAGCAGGGTGCCGTGCGGGAATGTGCCGGTCTGTAGTTTTCGGAAGATCACCGCCTCTTCTCTTGTCAGCTGGGGATGCGGGGGTGGATAGATCCTTCTACCCAGTCTGTAGTGGCTCAGGATATCGGCGTATCTTTTCGGGACGCTATCTTGTTGGTCTACCGGTGCTCGTGAACCTGGTGGGATAGCCCGGAGAATGTGATCTCGGGCAGCGGCATTAGCCGCTACATTACCCGCCAGGGACTCGTGTCCCGGGGCCCAGACAATGTACACTTCTGGAAAATTGTCTCGCTTTTCGAAGATGCTCAGGGCTTGTTTGGAAATGCGGCCCTTTTGGTAATTTCTACATGCTGTTCGTGAGTCGGTGATGATCGTAATTAGATCTTCCTCTCGCCGGCCCGTAGTGGCCGCCAGGGCTATCGCCGTTTCTTCCGTGCAGTCGATGTCTGGAGTGGTTACCGAGGCCGCTGCTACCTCTTGTCCTTGGCCGTTGATCACGCTGATGGCGTGGGCCGCTCTGTTCTTGTACTTTGCCGCGTCGGTGTATCGGACTTCTCCTTGTTTTGGTCCTTCGTAGGCCTTACGCAGAGCTTTCACTCTCGCTCGCCTCCTTTCTCTGTGGTATTCAGGGTGCATGTTTCTCGGGATGCTGGCCACCGTGATCTTCTCCCTCAGGGGTAGAGGAACCCGCTGTTTTCTGGACTCATATTCGACTGGGTAGCCCAGTCTTATTAGCGTGTGCCTACCCGTGCTGGTGAGCTTGAGTCGCTCTATCTGGCTCGTCTTGTGGGCCTCTACTAGTTCCTCCCAAGTATTGTGGATGCCCAGGCTGAGTAGCTTCTCCGTCGACGTCGTCGGTGGAAGCCCCAGTGCCAGCTTGTAGGTCTTTCGTATTAGGGTGTTCAGTTTGTCTCTCTCGCTGTTCTTGAGACCCAGGTACGGGGTGCCGTAAGTGACTCTGCTGATTACCAGGGCTTGTATTAATCTGATTGTGTCCTGCTCTTTCAGGCCGTGCTTCTTGTTTGTCACTCTTCGCACCAAGTGCGCGACTTGGGTAACTGTCGCTTGCAGTTTTTTAATGGCGGCGAGACCGGCACCGTCCTTCTGGAGACTGAGGCCCAGAATACAGAGTGTGTCCACCTTGGGTATGTTGACTCCATTTAGTGTCAACGTTGGGTCAGGTGTCTCCTGTGGAGGCCGCCCTCTTGTCCTCTTTTTGAGGATTAGGAGCTCCGACTTTTCCGGCGCGCATGAAAGACCGCAGCGGTGCAGATAATACTCGGTCCTGTCGATGGCTTCCTGCAGGGCGTCTTGTTGTTCGCCCGCCGATCCCGTGCACGTCCACATGGTCAGGTCGTCTGCATACATTGCGTGACGGATACCCCTGATGTTCTCCAAGAGGTTCGGCAATCCCCTCATCGCTATATTGAACAGCAACGGGGAGATCACCGACCCCTGGGGGGTTCCTTTCTGCGGTATTTGGAACTTCTCGGTCCTGAGATTCCCCAGGCCTATGGTCACCGTTCTACCCGTCAGGAAGTCCCGGACGTAGTTGTATGTCCGCCGTCCGCAGTTGGTATGTTGTAGGCTGTTTAGCACTGCTTCGTGTGAGACGTTGTCGAAGGCTCCCTTCACGTCGAGTGCCAGGATGGCACTCTTGTGGAATGTGCTGAGGCCGTCGATGACTTCTTCTTTCAGCTGAAGTAGAATGTCCTGGGTGGAGAGGTTAGGCCGGAAACCGAACATAGTGTTCGGCAGGTGCCCACCTTCTTCCAGATAGGGCGAGAGACGATTGTGGACCATGTGCTCGAAGAGTTTTCCCGCGCATGACGTGAGAGAGATCGGACGCAGGTTCTGTAGGTTGATGGGCTTGCCGGGTTTCGGGATCATCGTTACGTCCGCGTGCTTCCAGGAAGCCGGTATACTGCCGTTCTCCCAGCTTTCATTGATAAACTTTAGTAAACTCTCCGTTGCCCCGTCGTCCAGGTTACGGAGGGTCTTGTTGTTAATTTTATCCCTGCCGGGCGTCGTGTTTCTTGTGAGATTTCTTAAGGCTGCCACGATCTCCGACTTGGTGAAAGGTTGGTCTAAATCCGGATTCGGTTCCCCCTCGTACTCCGGGTGAATGACCGGCTGCGTCTTCCGTTGTTGCTCGTCTCCGATGTATTTCTCGGTGATGGCTTCGAGCGCTTCTTCTTCAGTTCCCTGGAAGTTGTGTATAAGTCTTTGTATGTGTTGCCCCGTGACAGTTTTTGATTCCGTCTTCGCCAGAAGGGTCTTTAGAATGGCCCAGGTCTTTCGGTTGCTGAGGGTTCCCTGTAACTGGTCGCACATTTGATTCCAGTTCTGACGTCCGAGTTTTTCAGCATACTCCTCCGCCTGCCGCGAGACTGCGGCAATGCGGATCTTGAGTTTGCGGTTTCTCTTCTGCTTCTTCCATCTCTTCAAAAGTCCTCACCTGGCCTCCCAGAGGTGAAGTAGGTGTGGGTCGACTTCGGGATTGTCCGCAGTGAGTTGGATGGTCTTTGTGTACTTGGTAACCAAGTCCATCACGTTCTTGGTCCACTCCTCGATGTCCTCTAGGCTTCTGGGGTATTCGTCTTTCCGGAAAGCAGGCCAGTCCGTAATTTTGGCCTGACCTAATCTCACAGGGGTTTTGTGGTGCATGATTTCAGTCTGGATGATATGATGGTCGCTGCCCAGAGTCTCGTCCAGTCTCGACCACTCGACTTGCCTTAAGCCAGTGGAGAAGGTCAGGTCTGGGCTGGTGTCTCTGGAGACACTGTTGCCGATTCTAGTTGGTATTAGAGGATCGGTCCACAACGTCAGCTGGTGGTGTTGTGCCGCGTTGTGCACGTCCATACCCTTCTTGTTGGTTGATCGGTAGCCCCAAGCCACATGTGGAGTGTTAAAGTCACCCACCACGAGAAGTTTTTGACCGTTGGTGACTTTCTTCACTTCTCTCAGGAACTTGTCCAAGTCCTTTAGTGTGTCGCGCGGAGGACTGTATATATTCAGGATGTAGAGGCTCTGCAGGGTTTTCTTGGGAGGAACCAGCTCAATCAGAGTGTGTTCGATTCTGTGGTTGATTTGGTGCTGCTGCGTCGTGTAGTGCTTCTTGATGAGGACGGCGGTCCGGGTCCTTCCTTGGGCAATGTGCGTTTTGTAGCCGCGCATCGTAATATTATTTGTTTCTGTTTCCTGTAACGCGATGACGTCAGGTTGGTGTAGGGTGCATAGGTGAAGCAAATTTTGCCGTTTCCGATTTATTCCTCTGCAATTCCACTGCCAAATTTTGAGGGTTTCGGTCGCTTCTTTCTTCTTTGCTATCTTATTCGCCATCTTGGCTTCCCAGAGTCTCGTTCATCTGGGCTTCTCTGATGGGGTATTTTGCCTTTTTCCTTGCCTGCTCTTTTTCCCTTTCTAGAATGGAGATGCGTTGGTTGAGTTCGTTGCCCATCTGGGTGATCTCCTGGCGGAGCGTTTGTACGGCTGCTTGGACGGTGGCTGCCACAGATTTGCTTATGGTGTCGACGGCCTGAGCCAGTTCGGCTCGGAACTCATTTCTCAGTTCGGCCTTGTCTTCGGTTCGGGCCTTGTTCATCTTGTACACTATTCCCGAATCGAGGTCCTCCATCGGGGGAGTATGTTCCCTCGGCGGCGTTGGTGTTGTGGTCAGTTTCTGCTGTTTTTGCAATTCGTCAATGAGATGTTGGAGCTTCCTCTCCAGGGCTTGTTCCCTGGCCTGAGCTCTTCTGTCGCGTTCCTCCTGACGACCTTCTTGCTCTTCTAGACGTTTCATGAGCACTTCATTCCGCTTCATCAGGTCGGCGTTTTGCCTTCTAAGAGAGGAGATGGTTTCCTCGTATCTCGAATTTCGCTCGTGTGTCGGCAGTGAGGGAAATGAGTCGGTTGTCGACTTGGAACTGGCTATCACTTCCGCCCAGGTGATCTTCTGCTGTTGTTGCTGTGGCTTACTTGTTCCATATTGCGAGGAGCTTGAACTTGTCTCCCTTGTTATAGGTGGTTGTCGGCCTCTTGATTGACTTCTCTCCCTCACGTACAGGGGTGGGGGTCTTGGCTTGAGCCTTTTCTCGCACTCCTTGCTTGCCGTCTCATGAGGTAGTCCACATAGTTTGCACTGCAACTGGCAATCATGATCTGCTTGTGGGTTCTGCACCCCGCACCGGTTGCAGATATGTTTGTCTGGGTTGGGGCATACGTCCTGCCGGTGGCCGATTTCTCCGCAGGCCTTGCAATACTGTACCGACCTGCGGTATGGGCGACAACGTGTGTACGAGCCGGCCACCTTCACATAGAAAGGGATGTGCGGACCTTCGAAGGTGATAACTGCTGAGGTGGATTTGCCGAGCATCCTCGCATGCAGGATGCCACAGTTGTTGGCAACCTTCTTAACCTTTTTAACAACCTTCTCTTGTCATATGGATTTGACAACGTTATTAAAGAGCCAACAAGAATAACAACTGAATGTGAGTCAGTACTAGACATCTTCATAACAAACCTTTCATCGCAAGATATAATAGCTGGTGTCCTATCATGTTCCATTAGTGATCATCTTCCCGTGTTGCTTTGTTTACAAGTTGCCCGCACTGTAAACTGTTCGTCTGCTGACAGTTTTTACCAGCCAGTAACCGATACGGCTCTTGACGCGTTTAGGAATGAGCTGCTTCGAACAGACTGGCGTGAAGTACTGAATAGTCATGATGCTAACAATGCCTACAATGTTTTTTTTAGATACCTTCAAAAGATTGTACAATGCGCATTTTCCTGTTAAAAGACGTAAAAAGAGTAGAAAAGTTCGAAAGCCATGGGTCACACATGAACTTTATCAACAAATGAGAGCAAAAGATAAGCTCTACAGACAGTTCTTAAACACCCGTGATCCTGATGATTTGGCCGTCTTTAAACGGTATCGGAACCAACTAACGAAACAACTACGTACTGCACGTAAAGAGTACTTCGCACGTTTTTTGGACGACAAAAATGTGCCGAGTGAGTTGCTCTGGGACAAATTAAACACGCTATTGCGTCGCGATAACCAACGTACCTGCATTTCTAAACTAACAATCGATGGCCAAGTTTTGCACGAGGCGGAACTGGCTGATGCTTTCAATATTTTTTTTACAAATATTAGTATGCCAGGAATCTCCTCAAATGCATGTCAGTATATCAGTACGCGGAATGAAAAATCAATATTTCTACAGCCAGTGAATGTACAGGAAGTAATTTCAACAATAAAAAATTTAAAGAACAGCAGCAGTAGAGATATCGACGAAATCCAAGTAAAACCAGTAAAGTATGTCGCAGATGTCATTGCACCAGTTCTAACGCATATTTTTAATAAATGTTTGACGACATCGACATTTCCAGTGCAAATGCAAACCGCAAAAGTAGTAGTGCTTTTTAAAAAGGGAAGCCGAAATGAATTGGGCAATTACCGTCCGGTGTCTATCTTACCTATATTTTCTAAGCCGCTTGAAAAAATAATACACTGTAGGCTTGTAAACTTTGTTCATCACTGCGAAATAATAACGAAACACCAGTTTGGGTTTAGGAAGAATATGTCTACAGAATTAGCTATGCTTCACCAAAAAGAGTATATTTTAACTCAGTTTGAACGCAAGGAAATAGTACTCAGCCTATTTGTCGATTTTTCTAAGGCATTCGACCTGGTGAATCATGATGTTCTGCTGCAGAAGCTGGACTTTTACGGTGTACGAGGGTGTGGATTACAGTTATTGCAATCATATTTATCTCATCGATGTCAAGTAGTCCAAATAAACAACACGCGATCACGAGTGCTGCCACTGCCTTGTGGTGTTCCACAAGGCAGCATATTAGGCCCCTTGCTATTTAACCTGTACATAAACGACATTGTTAACATTAATCAGAACGCCAAATTTATTATATATGCAGATGATACCAGCATACTTTTTTCTGGTAATAACATCGATAAACTTATCACTGATTGCAATGATACCATAGTCAAACTGCAGCAATGGTCCTTATCCAATTACATGAAGATTAACGAAAATAAAACAAAAGCAGTTGTCTTCCGGCCGAAAAATAAACCTGTTCCTCCTCATGCCGATATTGTTTTAAACTCTCACCCTGTTGACATTGTTGACCAGTTTAAATGTCTAGGTGTGATATTCACTACCAATCTGTCCTGGGAACCGCATGTGAATTTTGTATTAGCCAAACTTGCTCGAATAACCGGTGTAGTCGGTCGTCTCCGGTACATGCTTTCTACTAAAACAAAAATATTGGTCTACAATTCTCTTTTCTATCCACACGTCAACTATTGCCAACTTGTCTGGGGCACAACTACTTTCTCTAACACAAAAAAAATATTCCATATGCAAAAACGGTATCTACGCCACGTATACAATGCTCGTCATAATGCAACCACTGCAGAATTCTTTCACAGGGCACATGTTATTACAGCTCTCAAGCTATACCGCTACCGTTTGAGTGCTCGGTTTAAATATGAAGTGAAAAAACATATTCATAGCCTCGATGCCTTGGCACATTTAGAAACAAATGAGAAATATTACAATACTAGACGTGCAGAAAACTGGAAGGTTGCTGTACCACGCTTGAATTCTGGTATGGAACGTTTGTGTTTCTCTCTGCCATCTCTTTTAAACTATTATCAGTCACTGAATTTTGATTTATTTAGTTGCTCCACTGTTACACTTAGAGACCTGTTTGCTTATTGACTAACCTGATTTCAGCTATTCTGGTGTTTGTTTTTATCTAGGTCAAGACTTTTTCTTTTCTTCTGCATTTATCAAGTGCCTTGATACGCTTATTGCTTGTTAATTCTTTTGTGTTGACTGTGTTTGATTGATCTGGCTCAGGACTTTTTATTTTATTTATTTGCTTTGATCAAGTGTCTCGATTTGTTTATCGCTTGTTTATGCTCTGGTGCTGTCTAGACGCTGCCTTATATATGGGTCTGCGGACTCGTCAAGCCACCAAGTGGCAGCTTTTATTCCGTAGCCCCTCCATCTGTAGCACCTGATGGAAAATAAAGATTTGATTTGATAAAGATTTGATTTGATTTGAAAAGACATTTCGTCGCGAACATTGCGAACTCGGGCTGGATTTCGTGGCAACGCCCATGCACCTGGAGTCACATCACGCAAGGAGCCTCATGCGACCACAAAGTATCAAAGGTGTTTTGATGGCGAGCTAAAGTCCCTTGATAATGTGAAAGTACCGTCACTCTTTCAACTCTGCGGCCACCGCGCGACCTCGTCGCCCCTTGCGCGTCCCTCCCCCCCCCCCCCCCCGCGGGAAGGAGTGTTGCGTTCTCCAGGGTAGCGTACCCCACCGCTGCCGACCAGTTGTTGCAACGCCTGGTTCTTCAACCTCGACCGGCGTTGCTATTGGGTAGCGTGGCGTTGTCGGCAGGCTGCAGGCGTCCGGTAGACCATGGCGATCAGGCAGGGACGAGACGACTTCTAGCGCGAAACTTGCACGGTTTATTCAATCGCTGGTGAAAGAGGAGAAGAAGAGAATGAAGTGAAAAAGTACATTGCGGGGCCCCTTAAATGCGCCCCCCAATGTACTTTTTCACTTCATTGTAGGCGCGATCTTGCTCACGTCCCACGGTGCTTGGCGGCGGCACCCACTTTCCCAGGACTATGTTTTCCCCAGCTTGCCTCCACTGGTGGCAACCCACAGGTCCTGGGGATCGTAGGCAGCTGATCCCTTCTCTTTCGCGCGTCGTTGGTTCGCGGTAAGGGTGTCTGGTTGTGGATGGGCAGCTCCCAGTTGTCTTCACGAGCGTGCCTCTGCTGCCTCTGTGCCTTCGCGGAAAGCGTTCTCCCCTAGAGTTTGACGGTTCGCGGAAAAGCTTTTCCCGCACACACACAAAGGGTTCATGGTAAGGGTTGTAACAGCGCACCCAAAACAAGGACAACAGAAGCAATAAAACGACGACACGACACCGGGCGTCCGCTAGACCGGCATCCACTCGAGACAAGCATAGCAAATTAGGAATCCATTCTTCGCTTCGCTTAGGCATGCACACACACGAAGGGGCCTGTAAGTACTGCGGTGCACCTGCCAGACCGGTAACCACTCGAGACAACCACAGCAAATTAGGAATCCACCCTTCGTTTCGATGAGGCATGGTGGTTGAGCATCCTTTTTGCCCGGGGTGTTACACGCCAACCGTAACGGAGGTCTTGAGCCCGTTTTCCAGCATGATGATTGGTCTTCCTGCCGTTGCCCTTGGAAACGCGCGTATCTTGCGTTTTGCTTGTGTTTTTCTTTTTCGTCCGCGCCATTTTTCTTCTCAGCTTAGCTGGCTCGGTGCTTTACCTCAGCGTGGCGAACGTTGTACGCAGTGTTTCGTGCTCTCTCTGCTAGCGCTATGCCGTGCTGTTGCGCATATAACTGCAGCAAGAAGCCTGAAGATGGTTGTGCAGTTCTTATTATACAAGGAAAGCGTGACGGCTTGCGCAGGAAGCAGTGGCTGCATAACATTAACCGAAATAACTTTGTTCCGACAAAGAACAGTTGTTTGCGAGGTGAGGCATCTTTCTTATTGCACGTATCAAAGCATCCCCTAATGCTGCATTTTTTTATTATTTCTGCCTGCTCACCCACGTTTTTGCTGCGGCAATTTGTACATTGCATAAAAATGGGGTTGTAATCAGTATACTCAATATTCTGCTGGGTCTCTATCACCTCGTACGTCGCCAACTGTTGTTATTCAGTCGGAAATGCAGCGCTATAGATTCTGCTTTCCGCTGTCAACATTTATGTGCGAAGATAGTCTCTCGAGCGCACGTCACAACTCGACCTTGAAACAGAGATCCAAAGCTTTCGCATAATAAGCCCCACGGCGAGGGATGTGCCACAAGCAATACTAGATCAGGCGCACAACGTAAAGCATCTCATCATGGGCAGAAAAATTGTCTGGAGTATATAACTCACCTCAAAGCTTCTTTTACATCAGTATACCCCGTTCATACGGCTTTAAGGAAAACCAACCTCCTCAAAAACGTTGCGTTCAGCATTACCGATGCTTTTCTCAGCATTTCTCAAAATGTTCAACACCAATGGGGCGCGCAACTGGTTCAAAAGAACGCGCCTCCATGGAATGCTGTGGTCCATCCGCGGGAGCTCAGGACAAAAAGCGTGCTGTGCGCAGCGCGCGCGGCCGACGGGCGTGGAGAATCGAGGAGGAAAGCGCCGCGGGGAGGAGAGTGTCGCTACTTTCAAGATATCAAGCGGTTTTAATGGCGAGCTAAAACCCCTTAAACTTCGTAAAGTAGTGCCACACTTTGAAGAATGCCGCCTCCTCCTCGCGCGCTCTGGCCGATGCCGACGCCGCGTTGCTATTGGCCTAATAGCATCACGTGGACCCTCGCGCCGTGCATCAGCGCCATTTTTGATCGAGAAGCGTCTACGGCACGGAGGAAGGAAACTAAGGAGAGGCCCTGACGTCACTCTTTGTGAAGCAAAAGTGAAGCCGGAATTTGGCGTTGCTCATGGCGATGCTCCGCCTTTTGGGCCACCCTCCTCTCTTGTTTACATCTTTCGCGAAACCACGCCGCGCTGCGCTTGGTGTCGCGCGCGGAGCGCGCGCGCTCGCGCAACATCTGGCAGAGCAGGGTGCAGGTAACACAGCGCAACAAGACACGGTGACTAACGCAAACCCGCCCACTCAGCGCCTTTGCCACGGCCCGAAACCTACCAGAGCAACACGTGTGAGCGCTCAAAACCATAACAACGCCGCCATTGCGGCCCAATAGGTGTGGCCATACAACAAAAAAAAAAAAAAAAAGCAGCAAAAAAATTAGGACCTACTACGTCATTTCCGCCACACTTTTCTCCTAGCGTGCGGAGGGGGTAGGGCCTCTCCTTAGTTTCCTTCCTCCGTGGTCTACGGAGTGGCAAGAAGCGCACGTTGGCGCCATTGCTACGCTCGAGCAGTGTAGGCGGCGCCACGGTCGAGGAGGGAGCCTGAAGGAGAGGAGAAAGGAGGAGTGAAGGAGGAGGAGAGTGTTGCTACTTTACGAAGTTTCAGGGGTTTTATGGTGAGCGGGCTCAACGCGGCATCTTACGGAAGCCGCGGAACCTACGGAGAGCATGAATTTAAATTTTGAAACTTTATGGGTATAAAGTTCTCATAAACTTTTGATGCGAAAGGTGCATTGACAATTCCAAACTCGTGATTTTCAATTCCGGAGCTTTGTGGGTTTAACGTTTTTAGAAACGTTTGACGACTAAGGTGTGTTGACTTTTCTAAATGGTATATCGGACCATACAACGAGACAAGCCAGATCACCACACTATCAGACAAGTTGACAAAGCCCGCAGCGAGGTCCGATGAGACGCAGCGTTGTGGTAGTTCATTTGTGCCGTCATGCCACAGAAAAGGATATCAAATTTTTTTTTTCAACTGAAGCACCCATGTCAAGACGCCAAAACCATCAAAGGTAACTACGTTCTTATTTATTTTTTCTACTTTGACTTTTATTAGCGAAGACGCATTCAGCCTCTTCAATATTCTAGTTCTCGCTACCCGCGGGCTGCTAGAGCCAGCCAGCGCATGCGCGGCGCACTTAGGTGTGTGTTCGTTTTTCTCTGGCCGAGTGGATTTTGGCCTGGCAGAGTTTTGAAAGATTTCTGACTAGCATCCAAGAAAAAGAAACGATGGTCGCTCGCCGCCGTTGCTGTGGGGACTCGACGGATTGCAACGCTTTCGCTTGAGGGCATTACCTTTACTTCGATGTTATCGCAACCTCTCCGGAAAGTCTTTTGTTACGCCGGTGTAGGATACCGAGCAGTATGCACATGGTTTTCTGTGGAAGCGTCTCACGTGTTCTTAGATATTCCTTGGGTAGCCGCATAAGGTGCCCAAAGTAGACATTCGATTTTGGCCTGCTTGCTTTCCTTTGCGTTTTTTTTTATTTCTGTGCCCCGACTCCATAAAAGAAAAAAAAAAAACATTGTTGCGGCATAGCGAATTGTCGCATGCTGAAAGTTCGATTGTGTTACTTCTTTTCCGGAAAGTTCTTTTCCGGGCTACCGAACTCTTCAGTTGCCGGATACTCTTATTATATTATTGCGATAGCAACTATATATGGACACTCCTGGCCCACTCCTGCCGTCGCCGTCGCCGCCACGTTCCGTATAATGTATAAGGGCGGTAACATCGTTACCGCGTACCGCATGCTGTATGAGCGAGTGAAAGAGTAAGGGGGAGGGAAATGGGTGAACTGAGGACAGTAGCTAATTGTTGCGTGTGCAAGGGAGAAAATCAGGGAGGAAGGGCGATGCCTTTCATTGCGCGTGATGCATCGGGGGGAGTGGAGGGAGGGGGTGCGCGCCTTAGGAATCTGTGATCCGTGAATCTGTGATAGTGCAACATGTTTATTTGCCTTGTTTGAAGCATTATATGTAGCGACATTTGCTTATGTATGTAGATTTATTGGCGACTTATACGTATATTTAAACATCTTGTTGCGAGGATTTGTGTATACCTGCAGTGAATTTTATTTCTAGTGACACTTTTTGCCCTTTATCGAGCTGTATCTTCGCATTTCTTGCCTTCACGAAAGCTTACTCAGCACTAATTGGAATGACTGCGAGTCCTGCGTGTGATGTTCGCGGATGTGAGGAGAAGATCGACCACTTATTGTGCCACTGTCCTCAATTTCAAGCACAAAGACAATCTTTGTCCAACACATTGAGGAAATTAGGTGATCATCCTCTGAGAGAACAAACAGTACTAGAGCACCGTCCCCACCGATCAACGTCTCAGAAGGCAGTGAAGGCACTTGTGTGGTTTCTCAGAACATGTGGTTTGCACGCGCAGCTTTGACTGAAGTACTGTCCATGCACGTCTCTATATTCTCTCTCTTCCTTCTCTCGCTTCGCCCTTCTCTCTTCCCCCAGTGTACGGTAGGCAACCAGACTCTCGACTGGTTAACATCCCTGCCTTCCTTATCTCTCTCTCTCTCTCTCTCCATTGTATCTTCGCATTTCTAGTGTATATTTTGCAGAACTGCTGCTTTCTATATGTGCTCTCTGTTGCGACTATAATTTCGGTGCAATTACTCACAATACACGAGCGGTGACAGCTTGTGCTCCGCAATACATTGGAACGAAGGACAGCGCCATTGAGATTTTTCACTGGCCGTTGAATATGTACAATAATGTAAACAAGGTTCTTAAATGACAAATTTCATTAAAATATTTGTCCTTATCTTGTTCATTTCATAGCCTTTACGTTTTTCATATCAGCGGCATGCACTGCTTTGCAGGTTTCGAACTGACATAGTTCTAAAGCTCGTTTGATATTTTCTTTACTCATTAATTAGGCAAGAAACATGAAAGCATTTATCAGTTATTTCTCGCACAGTTCTTGGGACAAATATATTGTTTTATAAAAAAAACATATTTTACTTGTCTCGACAGTACGTAGCGTTCAATTCACTCTATGAGGCCAAGCCGGATTCACTCGAAATCAGAATCAATAGCAGACATGCGCCGCAGCGCTTATACTCAGACTCACAGTTAAAAAGAGAGAGAGGGAACCTGCAGTTTCTCCGTAAAGGCGAAACAGTATTAGTGATAGCGAAGTATACGAAGGAAGATAACATCATCGAGAGAGGCCAGATTCTTGGTGGTGGGAGAAGACTCAGGCTGTGAAAGTGAACTGTCTCCTGCTATGACGTGTTGTAAATACTCATATAAAGCCGTCACTTCAGGGAACGAACAATTCTTTGAGGTCACACAAAGATTACTCAAGTGCAAGAAATATATCTATATATATAATGCCATGGCAAACGGCTTAAATTGACAGTATTATAAAAAACTTGTAACCATTTATCTCTTTTGGAAATGCCTCATTGTTCTAAATTGGCTCAATTTTGGTTTCTTAGAAGTCCTGGTTTGGCTGTTCGGTAAACAGCTTGTTGCTGTTTACTGTTTTCTTGTGCTATGCTATCTGGAAATACGAAACACTTTCCAATCTTGATGTAGATTACATGGCGCCATATGTCTATAGCGGGTTACTGTCGTCTCAGTGGACGTGTATGAATTTTGGAGGAAGCATGATGGGCTAGCCTAGCTCAAACTAATGGTCCGGTGCGCAAAGCATACTTGAGGCATCAAATTTGCGGGCTTTTAGCCAAATCTAGCTGTACCTGACTCTTAAGTGACATTTGTTTTTCTTATTCAGTAAACTGGCACTGTTTCTTCAGATTTTTAACATGCATTTTCGCATTTTGTTAAATTAGTCTGAAATCGGCACGTATATTTAGAATAAACTACTTTGTTGTTTACAGCAAATGCAGACTTGCATACCACAGCTCCTGGTAAAACAGTTGAGAACAGCAGCTTACGACTCACCAGTGACCTCTCCCTTCTCCCTACAAGAAGCATGGGTGATATGTCACTGCTGCCTAAGACGTGCACCAGTGACCTGTCCTTGCTGCCTACGAGAAGCACAAACGACCTGTCTCTGTCACCTTCGAGAAGCACCAATGATATGCCACAGATAGCCAAGTTAGAAAGCACGTCTGCCGTCCGTGCCAACTCACCACAACGTACTTTCATGGTTTTCTACGTCACACGAAAGATGTGCACATGAACAAAGTAACACTAGAGTACACCATATGTCACATGCGGTATGTTCACATGAAACATTACACGAGAAAAATCTTGCTCATCATCTGGTGTTAATAAGACCTGTAAATATGCTTGACTCGGAAATGTCTAGTACTCAGGCTGGTAGCCAGTCTTTGTGTGCCTCGTACATGATGGATGCGGGAACTAGTTCACTTAAGCGACTGTCCGTTGAAGCTAACACATACATTAGTACTGCAGAGATACAAGCTTCAAGCCCTCGATTGATTACCAAGCTGTCAGGCTTGGCTCGGCGACTTGAGTCACAACATCGCTGTACGACATTGGCTGTAGACGCAGTAGTGCACTGAGTTGCAGATATCTTGCCAGAAGCCGGCATTGCACTTGGTGTTTCGGCTATTCATAATTCATAATATGTGACTTCACTAGAGGTAATCCTTGATTGTGGGAGTAAAGGCTATATAATTCTTCTTAAAAACCTGCTTGAAAATCTGCTGCACCCCCAATTTTTTTTTTATTGCTTCAAGTCCAAATTGGACATCTCAAGAAGTGACTTCTTCGAGGATTTCGCTGACGGCATGAAATTTCAGACACATCCTGTTGGAAGTTCCCGTGATAAAAATTTCATTGTAATGTTACGAGAGTTTTGAGCATTACATTAGAGGGGGTGTCAGTGAAGTAGGCATCCAAACTATAAAGGCTTGATCAATGTATGTTGATTGTGTCTAACACACCTGTATGGTTTACTAGTGCCAGCATTACTAGCTTACGTCACTCCTTTTGCCCTTGTTGGTACATGTCTTTGTTTCATTATGTGGGCAAATACGACATTCATGCTTTGCTCTAAAGTACATGAATAAACTTCGGGCAGTGATTTATGCCATCTGTAATTTCTCTTCCCAGATGGAATTGTCAGCTGATGAACTTCCCGTAACAGCACCTCCCATTTACTGTGCCCCTGACAAGATCTGCATTTTTGCTGGCAGTCAAGCCGAAGTGATCACTGTCTCCACATCTGGATAACAAGGGGCACTTACTTTTTGTCTTTTGAAGTATTACCTTAAGAACCTATAGAATACTCATATGCGTTTTTCCAAATGCCTGCTCTCATGCAAAAAGTTGTGCTGCCAGAAGACAAGGCAGAAAAAGGACTGCTTTCTGCCCGTCTGAGGCGCGTCTTCGCGCTCCTAAGCAAAAAAAAAAAAGTAATCTAGGTAGTTGTGCTGTTCTCGCTGTTTTCCATGCTTTTTAGCAATTGTGAAGCGATAGAAAAACAACATATGTGATTTACTTCAATGCTGTTGGTTAGCTCCAAAGTTAGGAGAGGCTTAAACCCATATGCAGCTGTTTCTGTACTTCATACTTCGTTCACTTCTAGTGGCAAGCGGCGCATTTATATGCTCTAGTCATTTGTTTCTCTCACTTGCGGTGAAGGCTGCTAATTTTGTTTTAATTGCGTATTTATAAGTTTCAGAATTTCTTATAAACATAGCTTATGCATTTCATTGACCCACGTGGATGGCCCTGTTTTCCAAACAAATAATGCGCACTATTTGTCTTTCCTTCCTCACTGCTAGCAGATCAGTATATATATCTACGTATGTGCAGAAATCCAGTACTGGAGTTATTATGTAGCATCATTTATGATATTTTTGGCATTTCATACAGTTGTAATGCGATGACAGCACGTGGGAAGTCTCAAGGATTGTATTTTTTGTATTAGGTCTTGCTGAACAAACTGCTTACACTAAAGAATTTCGTACCTGAGAGTAACTTATTTTCTCAGTATATTCACAAGAAATTTAACAGAACAGCTTATTGTAAGTGTTCAGGTGCATAGTTAGCAAGCGAAATAATGATATTGTTTTTAAATACATTAAAACTCATTCTTACGATATTATTGCCAACAGCACTTTGCAATATGACTTTACTCACCTGCACTAAATTATTATAGCCAACATACAATACCCATCAAGATGTTGCCGCAACAAGTGTTTTTCTTCATTGAGTGTGTTCAAGCTCGAATATTCTTGTGCCTGTAGGAGGATGAATTTTTCTAAATAGTGGCTTTTGTGCACAAGAAATACTCTAGGAACTGATAGTATCTTTGGGTTCCACATATTTTGGAGGGAGAATAGCTCAGCAGCAGCACATGTTTGAAACCTACAGCTGAGTTATACCCCTGACACACGGGTACTCTAAAGTCCTTTAGGTAAGGGGACATCTACCGGAAAGGCGTTCAAGTGCACTGACACACGACAAAGGAGTATCTCCTTTACGGCAAAGTTCCTTTCCGGGAAAGGAGATCGCGCAACTACTTTTCGAGCGGAAAAGGAGTTACTCTCGCACAAAGCGTGCACAACTCGTCAATAGAAGGAAACCTGCCACACAACTACGGTGCCCATAGGTATTTTTTTACCTTGCGAAAACGTTTTAATTGTTAGCGGTAATACAATTTGTCGAATAGTGAAGATTTCCTCTAGCTATACTCTCAAACGCTCGCATAACGTCGCTAGTGCCGCCATGTTGAATTCCGGCAGTGTCGTCGTTGTTTGCTGCGCGCATGTGGTGTGTTCACGTCGCGAGATGGAGACTGCACAATCAGCGCCCGCAGGAAATACCCAGAAGAAACCACAGTTGTTGGAATAACATATTGAATAAAACGCGTTACGCCTGCGCGCACAAAGGAAGGGACGACAAAGACGTCAAAAAGGACGACAGAAACGTGGGCATCACCAGAATAAACAGCACGCACAGCAAAACACCGGCTGCACATAGTTGCTGAACCAAGTTAAATGGCTGCTAACAACGCAAAAACGCGAATAAAATAAACGACTATAAGCATTATTAGCCATCAACAATGAAAAAAATATATTTTTAGGTTCTACAGTAGCTAAGTGTAATTAAATACGCAGCTTTTTAAGAATGTTTTCTCTCTTGTGGCTTTAACAGCCAGCGCTGTTTTTCTTGCGGCGTTCGTCTGAGGAACTACCTAAAGAAGTTCAGTGCGGTGCCGTGTGTCATCGGCGCAACTCCTTTCTGCAAAGGGTCCTTCAGAGTAGCAAAGGGGGTTTACTGGAAAGGACTTTAGTTTTGCCCGTGTGTCAGGGGTATTACACGGCCGGTCAAGCTGGGACTGTACCCAAAAGAATATATTAAGTTTAGGAGTTACTTAACCTATGTATACAGATGTTTGTATTTTGATTGCGCTATATTTTTATTGCTAACCTCAATAATATATGACAACACCATGCTTCAAAATGTTATGCATCTCGAATTGGGCCAACGCTGTGATGCTTGCCAGTTGCCTCTGCTTTCTTCTCGCCACAGATTCTTATGCAGAAGTTTGAATTATGGGACAGAAAGAAAAAGAAAACGCGTTGGTGCAATACCAATTTGACCAAAATTACATGCTCTCGTCAAAGTTTAATGAAATGCATTGACAATGGAAGTCTCCTTCAAAAAAGACGATGCCGCAAAGAAACCATGGAAGTGCCAGACATGCCTTGCTTCGGCGGCCCGAAGTGCACGTGGTGAAAAGAGCCACACCGGCGAGCATAAATTGGCCTACGAGAAAATACTTATTGAAATCAATAAGAAGCTGGCCAAAATACCTGACATACAAAGCAAGGTATATTCACTAATGGTATTAAAGAATACAGTAGACAAATTGGAGCTGTCTGTTCAGCATTTGTCTCATCAATATGATTCGGTGCTTGCTGAAATGCAAAAGCAATCAACTGAAATAGCCGCCCTTAAATAAGGGCAGATTCCGTCGGGACATCTAACACCTGCATGAACGTTCTTGATTTGCAAAAGCAAGTCAATGCCCTAGAGCAATACAGCAAGCGACAAAATATTAAAATCAATGGCTTCCCTGTCACCCAGAATGAAAATTTGCTCGGGAAGCTGAATAATTTAGCAACTAAGCTTACCCTTCCTGGGTTGACTAGCTCCGAAGTCAAAGGCGTGCATAGACTGCCGCCAAAAGCTGGCAAAGTTCCTGTCGTGCTCGTCAGTTTTGCATCACGTGTCACACGTGATCAATGGATGGATAAGAAAGCCGAATTAAGAACCGCAAATTCTGGCTAGTATTTCCTTGACAATCTGACGCCACAGAACGAGAAACTTCTCTGGCTAATGAAAGCAAAAGCTGAGGAGTATGATTATCAGTTCGCGTCAGGCACGTACCCAGGATTTTTTTTCGGGGGGGGGGGGGGGGGCCCACCACCTCCATCATCATCATCATCATCATCATCATCATCATCATCATCATCATCATGTTTTATGTCCACTGCAGGACGAAGGCCTCTCCCTGCGATCTCCAATTACCCCTGTCCTGCACCAACCGATTCCAACTAGCGCCCGCGAATTTCCTAATTTCATCGCTCCACCTAGTGTTTTGTCGTCCTCGATTGCGTTTCCCTTCTCTTGGTACCCATTCTGTAACCCTAATGGTCCAACGGTTATCTAACCGGCGCATTACATGACCTGCCCAGCTACATTTTTTTTCCTCTTGATGTCAATTAGAATATCGTCTATACCCGTTCGCTCTCTGATCCAAACCGCTCTCTTTCTCTCCTAACCTTATACCTAGCAATCTTCGTTCGATCGCTCTTTGCGCGGTCCTTAACTTGCTCTCAAGTCTCTGCCCCATATGTCAGCACTGGCAAAATGCACTGATTGCACACCTTACTTTTTAATAATAATGGTAAGCTTCCAATCAGGAGCTGGCAATGTCTGCCGTATGCGATCGAACCTATTTTTATCTTCTGTGAATTTCCTTCTCATGATCAGGGTTCCCTGTGATTAATTGACCTAGGTAAACGTACTCCTTCACAGTCTCTAGTGGCCGACTGGCGATTCTGATCTCTTGTTTCCTTGCCCGGCTATTTATCATTATCTTCATCTTCTGCATATTAATATTCTACCCCACTCTTACACTCTCTCTGTTATGGTCTCCAATCATTTGTTGTAACTCGTCTGCATTGTTGTTGAATAGAACAATGTAATCGGCAAACCGAAGGTTGCTGAGATATTTGCCGTCGATCTTTACTCCTAAGCCTTCCCAGTTTAATAGCTTGAATTCTTCTAAGCACGCTTTGGAGAAATTGTGTCTCCCTGTCTGACCCCTTTCTCTATAGGTATCAGCCTGATTTTCTTGTGTAGAATTAAGGTAGCTGTAGAACCTCTGTAGATATTCTTACGCGAAGGACGAGTCAGTAAGACGAGAAACTATTTACGACAACGGTTGCAGCGTTGACCGGTTAGATTCACAGTGCGAGCCCAGTTCGTTCTTCCTCCTCTTTTCTGGAGTGATGGCGCCTACGCGCCTCGTTCAAACAAACAAGTACCACACGCATCTGGCAATATTTTCCAAGCTTTTTACGTAAGCGTTCTGTACTCCTTGATTACGTAGTGCCTCTACGATTGCTGGTATCTCTACTGAATCATATGCCTTTTCGTAATCTATATTAGCCACATAGAGAGGCTTATTGTACTCTGCAGATTTCGCGATAAGCTGATTGAGAGTAGAGTATCCCTTCCTGTAGAGTATCCCTTCCTGAAGCCAGCCTGTTCCCTTGGTTGACTAAAGTCCAGTGTTTGGAGATTATTTTGGTAAATATTTTATATAATACGTAAGCTGATTGTAATAATATGTAAGCTAATTGTCCCATAATTTTTCAATTCTTTAACGTCTCCTTTTTTTGTGGATTAGTATAATGTCTGCATTCTTCCAGTTTTCTGGGACCCTTGCAGTCGATAGACACTTCGTATAAAGAGCCGCCAGTTTTCCAAGCGTTATGTCTCCTCCACCTTTGATTAAATCGACTGTTATTCCACCTTCTCCTCCCGCTCTTCATCGTTTCATGTCTTCCAGGGCGCTTCTGACCTCATCGCTAGTTATAGGAGAGTTTCTGTATCCTGTTCATTACTGTTTCTAAGTGAGGTATCGTGACTCCTCTGGGTACTGTATAAAGATCAGCTTAGAATTTTTCCGATGCTTTTACTATACCTTCGAGATTGTTGATGATATATCCTTCCTATCTTTTAGTGCATACATCATGGTTTGTCCTATGCCAGGTTTCTTTTTTACTGATTTCAGGCAGCGTTCATATTTTACGGTTTCTTCAGTCTTTCTCATGTTATAGTTTCGAATATCAGTTACTTTCGCCTTGTTGATCAGTGTTTACAGTTCCGCGAATTGCGTAACGCTGTGCGGCCGTCAGTCCCATACAAACGCGTAGAGCGCAGGACTCTGCGGTTCTAGACGTACTGCGCTCACCGCGAAAGGTTAGAAAAACACCCACATAATCGCAGCAGAGAAGTGGCTACGTGAGGCGGTTCGACCGATAACTGTAGAAGCGTCATTCAAAACAAGTAATTGTTCTCCACTTCCGGCGGCGTTTTCTCTACTTCCTTTTTAAGTAAACAAATGTTGATCCATAAATATGCTCATAAACAACGGTGAACTTTTTTATTATTCGCTTTTGCTTGCAGTTTGGTTGTTGCCTTGGCTCTCTCCCTTAGTAGATCGTTTAATTTCTCAACTCCTTGCGATTTTTGTTTCCAGTTGCCAATTTTGCACGAAAAGTGCTATACAATTAGGGAAAAACAGACGAGGTAACGGGCGACAGTCATCTTGCTTATGGGTTTAAGGGTTATTGCAGGGCTTCATGATGGACGCTCTTTCACATTATTTTATTTCCCACCTTCCCTAACCCATATAACGTGTCTATGGTTCCGGGCATCTGCCAGCGTCGCGGCGAGCCGTAACTCAAGGAAATAATGAAGCAAAGGGATAAGTAAACGCAATTGGCGTTTTCTCCCGCCGCAACTTGTTCCATGAGAGTACAGACCAGCTGAGTAACAGCCGCATCCCTCTCCTGGTCCCAGGATCAGCCTAAGCAAAGGAGGTTGAACTAACAAAAGCAACAGCTATGCGCGTGACGGTTGAATAGATGGTGACAACTCAACGCATCTCGAGTTAATCGCGCAGGTGCGGAATCTATGAGAAAACTGTCCTTTACATTACAAGAGATGCCGATAACTACCGCCATCTAAAAAGAGTGAAAAAGGCAGCATAATGCTGACCGATGAACAGCTGCCAAGTCTCAACATTGATCTGGCGGCGCTTTAGGAATGTGTGAGGAGTGGTGGCGTGGGTGGGGAGGGGGGCAGGGGTATGCCACTTGATTTCGGGGGGGGGGGGGGCCCGGGCCCCCCCGGGCCCCCCCTTGGGTACGTGCCTGGTTCGCGTGGTACAAAAATGGCAAGTTTTTTGTGCGCAAGGTGCCTGGCGATCGAGCACTGCGCATCAACAGTGAAAGTGACCTTGATAAGATTCGCTGAATGGCTTCTTTTCTTTTATCATTTGCATTATTTCAATCGCTAGTGTTACTGCTATGGCTATCTTACATGAAGCCATATATCATGATGCAGAATCTTTTAAATCTCTTGTGCAGTGCCCCTCTTTTAAGAAGCAGGACAGAATGTCGATTTTCCACTTAAACATACGCAGTCTAAGAAATAAACAACCTGATGTGCTGCTTGGTTCATTAGATCATACGTTTCATGTTTTGGCCTTCACTGAGACCCGGTACTCATGTGCGTTCGATATAGAATTTTTCGAAGGATACAAACATGAAATCCATGACTTGAATAACTATCATGACTTGAATAACTATCGGCCTATATCTGTGCTACCTTTATTTCTAAAGTGTTAGAATATACATTAAAATCACGATTGATGAAGTTTATTGGTGACTACCAAATGCTTTCCAAGCAGCAATTTGGCTTCCGTGAAAAGAAATCAACCGAAACGGCACTCTTAGATATTAAAGAAAAATTTGTTAATAATATCGATAATAAGCAATACATTCTTGGTTTATTTCTAGACTTTAAAAAGGCGTTCGATTCTATTAAGCATCCCATTTTGTTTGGCGAACTCCCGCACTACGGTGTTAAGAGGTTTGGTATTAAATCTGATACGCAGTTATCTATCCAACAGGGTGCAATTTACTAGCCTAAATGGTTACCGTTCCCAATTACAGCCGATAAAATATGGCGTACCGCAAGGCTCTATCCTTGGACCATTATTCTTTATATAAATGATCTTGTGAACATACCGCGAACTCCTGACATAGTTCTCTATGCAGACAACACAAGTATTTTTTTTACAGGTATACAAACACTTATGTGAAGTTGAAAAGGCAGCTAATACATGGTTAACTAATCTATCAAACTGGTTGCATTGTAATCAACTTCAAGTAAATGTACAAAAGACTAAGTATATCATTTCCAAAGCCGTAATAAGCCTGATGACTATAGTACCTGTATTAGATTTAAAAATTGTGCTATCGAACGGGTTTCTTCTTATAAGTTTCTAGGTGTTGTCTTTGAAGAAAACTTGAGCTGGACATCACATGTAAACAAGATACATGCAAATATGTGCAGGTGAATTTCTATATTGTATAATACCAGAACCTTGGTGCTAAAATGGTTAAAAGTACAGCTATACTATGCCCTTGTTCATTCACATATGCACTATTGTCTGCTAATCTGGGGGACAACTACTAAGACAAATTTAGATAGGTTAATGATCCTACAAAAAAGAGCAGTGCGTTGCATAGAAAACCTTCAATGTAGTGACCACACTGCACCATAGTTTTCCAAGCTAAACATACTCACAATAGATCATCTATTCCAACTAAGGCTTGCTATGTATACACATAGGGAAATTGTGCATGACCCAAATACCCTGTCCACATTTTTGTCATCCTACCACTCAGAATATCACCTTAGGCATAACAGACTTAGAACACCTATGTTTAGAACCAAATATGGTACTCAGACACTCGCCTACCTAATACCTCATTTCCTCAATAATAATCCAGAAATCGCTAGTATGATTCAGGAATGCAGATCTGCTTATAGTCTAAAGAAAAAGGTTAGGAATTATCTTATGCTAAGTTCGTAAGTCGTTCTTTCTCTTACATTTTTTCTCCTATTTGCTCTATAATGTTTTGTAACACACATACTTATTATTTGCTTAAGTATTTCCATGTTCTCGCGCATTACTGATGATATATTATGTATAAGTGTAACAATCTTACTTCTTTGTATACTTGATTGCTTGCCGCATACATTTTGTTCTTTTTCTTGTGTCTACATTGTTCCACTGTATTTTCATGATGTTCCACTCCATGAGCAATGTACGGGTAGGGGGGCCTTTGTCAGGCAGTTGCATCTGCCTTTAGCCCCTACATCCGAGACAATGTGTTGTCTAAATAAAGCATTCATTCATTCATTCTTTAGTTGCACAATTTAAACATGCATGACAATCTGAGGCGAGAACAAATCAGTTAACTGGTACGCATGACAGTATTGGCCCGATTCAAGATGCAAGATATATAGAAGCGGGTTATTGTAAATTTTCTAGGTTGGCTATGAAAATAGAGTGCACTACAAAATAATAGGACCCGTTTAAATAGCTCAAGTAATGCCTAAATTTAACTCGTCTATTAGAGGTTACATTTGCTTTTAGAATACAGAAGGTTACAGCGTAACCTCTAAATTTTAGCTTTTTCGAGGGTAACAATATACCCTATATATTGCATTAGTTGAAATGTATCTTATAAATGCGAATTTGTGCACCTATACTAAGGGTTACCCAGCTAAGGGCGTATTCTGAGATTGACAGAGAGTTTTAAATCAATTTCCTTACTTGTTTCTCCATTAGAGCTTTTGCAGGACCACATTATGTTGCTGCGCTTTCTGAAGAAGTTATTCATTATTAGGAGTCTATTCTTTTCCGCGAATTGGACCAACATCTCTCCTGTACAATTCCAAGAATCGATGCGGAATTTGCCAATCAGTAGTCACCCATGACTAAAGTATGATGTATCATGGGTTACTTCATGGGTGACCTTTCTCATTGCTAATTCACACACGGGGTATGTAGCCTTATATATAATAAATCGCTAGTGTCCAATGCAAACAGACACCTCCACGTTGAACGCGGCCGCTAGATGGGTATATGTCAGGGATACCAGGGACAGCTACGGGGTACTATACCAGGGATACCAGCTACTAACTAGGGTTCTGTGATTACAGCAAGCTATACTATGGCGTAGTATTATTCGGCACTGTAGTTAGCAGTGAGATTGCTACTTCGCGAGTCTGCCGATTTGCTCACAAGGTTTCTTTTTATTGATATGATATAAGTAGATGTTGACGTACAATTTAAGGCGCCGGCTACTCCTTATCTCTTGAATGGTTCCATCATACAACATGCAGGGTTCAAGATTTCATATCAAGTCACCTTTTCGCACAAGCACCAGGACTTATCACGCAACGTCTTCACAGGAAGACTATGACGTAAGAAACACATGGCACATACAATATACAAGGTAAATGTCTCCACAGTTATTTAGATAAAAGTCTCAAAAATACAAACGATACTGTCGCCTAATAACACAGTCTCTAGTCAGCGGGTGGTACATACATCGTGTAAATGCATTATCCCATATAGTCACAACAGAACAGTCAACACAACATAATTCACAAACATACATATATACAGCGACATTGGAATGAAAGGAACAATGAAAGGAACAATAAAAGCGTTAATAACGTCCAACGATGCCGCTGTCTTCAAGAAAAGTCTTTAGTGCTTTTAAAGCGCTCTTCTGCAAGGACGTTGTTGGCCAAGGACCCAAAAGTTTCTTTAAACTGAAAGGTCTGCGGTCTAATTTAATTAGGGTTGATTTAAGTCGGCATCTCGGTGTGTCGTGGTGTCGGCAATCTAGAAGGAAGTGACATATATCTTCGTCTACAAATCCACAATAATATTCGGGGGTTTCTGCACGGCCACTTCTGTGTAAGAAATGCTTTGTGTAGTCAGTGGATAGCCTTAATCTATGAATAAGGGTTTCCATAGTTGTGTTTCATGACAATGAAAATTTGAACTCAATAAACGGATCAATATGGTTAAGTCCGAGCTCTTAGAATTCTGGTCAAACCAAGTGTTTCTACACATTTTGAAAGACGTTGTCCTTATAATGCAGCGTAATTAATTTTTTGATATTGGGAGCGGAACCGCATCATCTTTTAGGTGCGCTTGTCGTGCTGCTTCATCAGCTGATGTGTTGCCAGCAATGTTACAGTGCCCTGGTATCCACTGGAACGCTATTGCATGTTTCGCTTCGCTTGCCTTTGTGAGGTGTTTAAGGGTTTCACATATTATACAATCACTGAATGTTTTCCATTTTGTGCTGCAGAGTGATGTTAGAGCCACCTGTGAATCGCTGATAATTACCCATTTTTGCGCATCTCTTACTGACAATATAAATTTTATCGCAGATAAGATTGCGAACAGTTCAGCCGTTGTGGACGAAGTCGCACGAGATAACGTAAATGACTCTTGTTTGTTGAAGAGCGGTATAATGAATGATGAAGTTGAAGAGGTTGCTGTACTGGAGCCATCTGTATAGACGTGTGTGTATCCTGAATACCGCATATATATCTGGTAAAGTGCTAGTTGTTGAGCAGCTAGAATGAACATGCCTCTTTTTCTCAATGTCCCGTCTACGGACAATTCGATTTTTGGAACTGTAAGCAGCCATGGAGGATATTCGACATCTGAGTTCCAAAACTCATTTCTTGGCAATATGCGAACATTTTCTCGAATTTTTATATGAACATAACTTCTATCTCGTTTCATTATGTCTAGAGCCAATGGGTGGCTTTTGTGCTGTTTCAAGACAGAAATAACGTCGGCATGTTTCTGTAGTTCGCATAACTGGAAATGGGGATTGGCGAGCCTCAGCTATTACAAGAGAGCTATAAGTCGCTCCTAGAACTCCTAGACATATGCGTAGTCCTCTAGCTAAAAGTCTTTGAAATCGCTCTTCTGACGCGTGGGAAAGTCCGTGTAAGATGGGCACAGAATACGCAATTTTTTGTTGTATTTATGCATTGTAAAAAGTCATCATGGACGATACTGATCCACCCCATGATGTGCCTGTAAGTCTGCGTAATACAGTAGCTGTGGCATTGACCTCGTTTTCGAGTTTTTTTATGTGGGGTGCCCAGGATAGCTGCCTATCAAGTATTATGCCAAGAAATCGATGGTGTGTGACAATCATTAGAGGGTGGCCTTCCAGATTAAGAGTGAAATCTTTTAACTGCCTCCGAGTGAAGGGCAATACAGCTGTCTTTGGGTGTGATAGAACCCTTCCTCTCTCTCTCTCTCTCTCTCTCTCTCTCTCTCTCTCTCAAAATTTGGTAAATGATATTTATGCCGTCTTTCAATGCCATCTGAAGTAGTTGAGCATTAGACCCATATGTCCAAATACACACATCATCTGCATATAGCGAGAACTTTAACTGTGACGGCAGTATTCTCGTTAAATCAGCCATGACGCAGTTAAAAAGAAAGGGGCTGAGTACGCTTCCCTGTGGTACTCCCTGTTTGTCAACATGTTCAGCACTCTTTCCTTCACCCGTCTGAAAAATACTTTGTGATCGGATAAAAATTCAGAAATCCATCGCAAGGACCTGCCAGACAGTCCAAGTTCCAACATACTTAGCAGAACATGAACGTGACTAACAGTGTCAAATGCCCTCTTGATGTATAGGAATACTGCTATCGTCATGTTTCCACGTGCACGCTCGTGTTCCACACAGGTTACTATATCTAATATTGCATCCATTGTGCATCTATGTTTTCTAAAGCCTACTAAGTAGTACATCCGTTTGATTACACCACCATTGAAGTCGCGCGTCAATCATTTTCTCCATTACTTTGCATAAACAACTTATCAAACTAACTGGGCGGAAGGATTCAAAGCACAAGGGCTTCTTACCCGGTTTTAAAATTGGTATGATTCGAGCGACTTTCCAAGAGTCAGGTACAATTTCTCTTATCCATAAATTATTATAAATGTCTAAGAGAGCATTTGTACGTGTCAGTTAGAGGTTTCTTAGTATATTGTACGTAATGCCGTCCGGCGCAGCAGCGGACTTTTGGCGACATGATGCAACTGCACGTTGAAGCTCGCTTAATGTGAAAGCATGATCTAATTGAGGATGTTGGGCCAGTAGCAAGCAGTAAATATCTTCTTAGCTAACACTACAGAACTATCAAACTCTTCACATTGCGATGAAAAATCAGGTCTGGAAATAAGCTCACGAAATTCATCTGCAACTATTATCTCACACGTGTCCCGAGCTACAGCGAGAGCACGAAATGGGAAGCTCTGTGTTACAGGTCCGCTTAAAGAACGAATTACTAGAAAAATTCGTGGGACAGCCGTGTTAGCGGACCGCGTGCAGCAGAAATCGCGCCAGCGATGTTTGCCTAAATTTTCCGTGTGTCTGCGCATTACATTGTGCATTTTCTGAGCGTTTCTGTATGCTTCTTAACTTCCGCTCCGTCGGTACGCTCTTTCGGATCGGCGTCTGATGGCTCTTAGGTGATCATACTCTCCGTCAACTGCAGCATAGTCTTTTGGAATTGAGACCTTCTTTGTGCATATGTTCATATTATCCTGCAAAAATTCTGTAAATCTTACCACTGTTGCATGTTAATTTGATCCGTTAGGTGGTACCGAAAACCTTGCCAGTTGGTTAGTCTGCTCTACCGCCTGATATCATAGTGCATACTAGGGTAATTTACAAGGATGGGAAAATGATCACTTCCGTGCGTTTCCATATCTGTTGTCCATCTCACACCATTCACTAGATCATGTGAACACAGAGTAACATCTTTGCAACGTGAATAATTATGTCCACGAAGAAATGTTGGCGACCCTTCGTTTAAAACAGTCAAGTTGCCTTTATATATGGCGCACTCAATAACGTTACCACGTGCATCACAATGATCACTTCCCCAGATGACGTTGTGTGCATTGAAGTCGCCACATATAAATACATTAGAATGAGCTACTTTGAAGATATCCACTAGCATTTCTACTGAAATCCGGTGTGAAGGTTGTAGATATAGATTAATCACTGTTATGCAGAGTTTGCCAAAGGATACGTTACATGCGATGAATTCCGGGAAGTCTGAATCACTGTGCTGAATTTGATAGGATGGTAGGTCCTTTCTGACGAGCAGGAGCACTCTGCTAACAGCATCTTGACGAGAAGTCTTGTACATCACATAATTCCAGATGCGAAAGTCAGTCACTGATTCCCGCCTCTTGAATGCAAAGTATTGGAAAGTTGTGTTGCAGAAGCAGTTTACGAAAGTAAGCACACTTTCCTCGAAGACTGTTGGAATTCACTGAACTATGGAGACATTTTTGTAGCGGTTATTCATGTACTGCCTGCCGCAGTTTCGGCCCGGATTGTTGACACAATAGTGCTTCCAGAGGCAACAAGGCTTTCACATCTGGTAGGTTGTTTGCTTCCGGCAGAGCAGATGGGATTGCCTTAAGAGCTGCGACAAGCATTGGCAAAATCAGTTATGTCACCGATGCAGTGGTATGTTTGCTGGCGTTACTTCTGCAGTACGGGCGTAAGGTCGCTGAGAAAATGTGTGTGTATATTGGAGCTTTCTTGTGTATTACTTTGTGCCTCTTGTCTTGGTTTCCGTAGCACTGATGCATAAGATTGGGCGCTTGACTGATCCTCTTGATTGGTCTCTTGATTGCACTGTTGGTTGTTCTCTTGAGGAGGAATAGCTTGTTGATTCTCTTGGCTGTGGTGCTTTCGGTGCCCGCTGAGGTGGGTGATCTTGTACTAGATGAACAATCTCAAGGTTTGGGGCGGGTTCATTGCGTTGCGATTGTCTTCCATGGATAAGTTCATGTCGACGCATTTGTGCCGCTGCCTTCTTCTGAGGGCAGCCTGAGAAGGAGGCGGCATGGTTTCCCGCACAGTTCGCACATTTAGGTTGAAGGAGTGACCTGCACTCCTTGTAGTCATGATCTTCTGAGCAGATTTTGCATCGAAGTGTGTCGCGGCAGGTTTCCGCCATGCACCTAAATCTATGGCAATTATAGCAGCGAAGTGCTGGTCCTAGGTATTCCTCGACAGCATGACTGGTGAAGCCCAAGTAAATTCTTCCTGGAATAGGGCGATCGTCTCTGAAAGTCATAATTACCGTGTGAAGTGGATATCACTTTACTACTCCATCTTCTTGGCGGAAATAACTTATCTGTGTGCGTGCCGATATAACTCCTGCGTCTTTCAAGAAGTCTAGGAGTTGTTCGTCTGTATACTGCAGAGGCACATGTCTTACTTTCCCAACGTTTCGCGCGTATGACTCTGGGATGAAAGGCTTGACTTCCAGGCCGCCTACACTTCACAACATCAAAAGGCGTTTTGCGGATGCTAAGGAAGCAACGCTGACACTGAAACTTCCATCTCTGGTCGCCCTGAAAGACTGTACTTTTTCTTTAGCAGCGGGAACTATTTCGGTAGACACTCGGTTTGGATTTACTGGCCAAAAAGTAGTACCTTCACTTGTTGGGCGAAAGACAACGAGAATGCCTTCGGCTCGCTTTTTCTTATACGTGACCAAAGTAAATGGTACATCTCCACCCATCTCTTCTTCATCACTTAGCTCATAATGCGATGTTGTATCATCATACTTCCTGTCTTCTAGGCGAGGTTTCTCGCTCTCGGCTTCACCGTCAGCCATTATTCCTGAATTAGCCGAAGTTGATTCCGAGTTGGGGAGAACCAAACGTGCCGGCTTTATGAAGCTTTGTGATGCTGGCAAGGCCCCAAGCTTTTCATTACGGCCCGTAGCATCCTTCATATGGCTTGCTTCACTTGAATGAGCATACGGCTCGTGACGATGTTCTCGGCTCCCGACCACCGTAGTGGCAGGGTAATAACCAGGTCCTCAAAAAAGAAACGGCGTACCTGCAAGGCGCCTGGCTCGCTGAATGTTCACCCGACGTCTTGTTAATTGATCGTCGTCAACGGTAACCGTAAATGTCCAAAAAACCAGAAAAATTAGAGCACCATACAAAGACAGCGACCGAACAGATACACTTCTTCTTCCTCTTCCCCCGCTCATAAGGTTTGTTGATTCATGGTGGGCATGGGGATTCACCCAAGAAAGCTATTTCTGACATTGAGGATCACATTCGATGGTTTCTTCCCGAATTTTGGAGGCTTCTTTATTGCTTTCATTCAATTCACACAGATACCCAGGATACAGGGAGACCAGCCCAGCATGCGCAATGCGAAGCAATCAAAACTCTGGCTTGTTCATCAGCTCTCTAACCTCAGAAGCCTGTCCGGTTCCGGTTCTTGGAGATTATACAATTGAACCATTCTGCATACAGGTTCGCGGAGATAACTCGATCCTTATTGGCTTCACGGCCAGGTCGGCATGACGGATTGTCCATTCTTGACAACCAAATACTAAGCAGGCTCAGAAGCATTATCATGTTAAGTGACATGGCTTCGTCGTTATCGACGCGTAAAAATATAATGCTGCAGCCATCTCGGTAAGTCTTTTTATGTAAGTCATTTGTAGTTACACCCCGGAAAAGTAACCTCCCCGACAATATCGAAAAACGTGTTCAACTGTTTCATGTTTTCTGCAAATAAGACAATGAATGTCCCAAGGTAGGAACATTCCTTGTATTTTCATATATATTTTTGTTAGCTTTACCGTATTAGTACGCAATTTGAAGCAGAAACTTTTCCCAGCTGCGCTAGCAGTCATGTTTTTTACCCGTTTTAGGAAGTCTTGACCTGACCAAGCATTGTATTGGGTTCTATATAGGGGAATGGGAAGAATTACATAAGACTTTATACAGTTTTGGCGGCACACATTAGAGTGAGTCGAGCGAGAAACGAGCCTGTAATATACAACATGAAATATGCACTGCCCCACAATACGCAAAAAAAGAAAATGCTACCAAGAAATACACTTCAGCCCCACAACTAAGCTGGAATGAGGTTCCTGGAATGAGGAGACCTCCCACCGAGAGTGGAACCGGGGCTTACTCCGGAACACTGTTTCCAATATAAAAGTTTATTCCTCCTCCTCCTCATTTGACATACAGTTCGTAAAAATGGGTCAGTAACATTTGCGGAAAGGAAAGGCAATTGCAGATATGAAGGCACAGATGTGGCACGCCCAGTCCTACATTCTTAATGGTTATACTCTCATTAATTTTGACTTGTTTTCTTGTTCGCGCGAGGACCTTCATACTATGTGTTTAAATAATATGGTTTGAGTTTACTTGTGTGCACGTATTGCTGTTTCGTGTATACTTTAGTGATTACTTAATATACGTATCTGTTTGTTTGTTTTTTGTACAAGTTCCAGTACTGCCTCCCTGCTGAACTTTAGGTTTGTAGACTTGTCAAGCTGCCCTGGTGTAGCTTTTTTCTGCAACCCCTCCATCTGTATTGTAAGATGGGAAATAAATTGAAATTGAAATTGAAATTGAACACGCCTAAAAACGCTTGTTCGTTTAGACCTGCCCCACGTGAATCCCCAGCCTAAAAACCACAAAGATGCGATGCAATTTTTTAATGTTCACACGTGAGCTATGTAACAGCTGGAACACGTACCACTGCTAGGTATCTGTATTATACCGTTGCAGATATGACGCTTGCTGGCTCAGTTCTTAGCGCAATTATGCGTAACGAAACAAATACATGCCTCCAAGCGCGTCATTCTTTGAATAATAAAAATGCATTGCGTTTACTATTGCTGCCGCTTTAAAACAAACATGTTTCCTTGGATCTTTCACCTATTTTTGTGATAGAACGGCGGGTTTAGGATAACTTGATGCCCACCTGGCATCGAGGCAAGGCAGAGTCGTTGCGAACGTCGCCTATAAGCACGTGCTGTCACGCGAGAGCTTCCTGGAGTCCACATTATTTAAATGCATTGCTCTATGGTGGTGCCGAGTTGCGTTTCTTACTTTATTTTCTTGCATTCTGGTCCATGCTTTCGATATGTGTTCTGCCCTTTCAGAATTTGTTTTAATTGCCAGTAGTAAATAGCACAATTCTAGTTTGTGAGCTGGTCTACTCGAAAAGGCCGACATTACTTACAGAGAAAAGTGAAATGCACAACAGACTAAACAAATTTTTCAATAATTGCCTTATGGTACATACTGTAATTTACAAATTCTAGCCGGGAAATTCGCTAGGCGGATCCACTTGGAACGAATTCCCAGGATTATACTAGTTTCGAGATATTATAACGCATTGGCACTACAGCTACAATTGAGCTACAAGTTTGACGGCGCATATCTCGTAAATGGTGTCAGCCACACAATTCTTTTCAAGTGGGTATGCCTTGCAGACTCATCCGCAAGAATATGTAAATTGTAATACGGGCCATAAAATTTCATTAGTTCTTTAAATTAGTCGAATATGAATTTCAATTTTGTTTTCAAGTAATGTCAGTCTTTTCGAGTAGAGCAGCTCGTGGACTAGAATTGTGCTACTGCCACAGGCAATCTTTAAAAATATTGCAAGGTGTTCTCTGAAACAGCCTGCACTTCAATATGATATATTTGCAAACCTATTTGCACATATACTTTCACTGTTCTAGTGCACTCAACGGCCGCAGCTCTTGCGATAACCTAGTTTGGTGAAGAAATAAAATAGTTCTAAATTTTTCAAGGAAGTTCACTTTGCATAACGATCACATCAATAGACGCCCTTCTGAGGCCCGGGTCCTTTCTTGTTTTTAGTTTTCCCCGCGCCCACATAATTTGTTGCATACATACGCACTTTATTAACGATGATTAGCCTTTAGACGCCGCACGCAAGCAGCAGCACACATGGAAGAGCACAAAGTGACGAGCAACACAGTTTCTAAATTACACTGACGTTTTCGGTGACTTTGCTGTTGCACGATTCCTGACGCAGCAGCATCCACGGCGGCCACCTCAAGGGAGACGAGTGGCGACGAAAGCAGCGCTGACGCCGACGACACCATGATCTAGTCCGTTGACAGTGACGGATCTTCTGGGGACAACTTTGATGTTGTGCTGGAGCCTCAATGAGAACAGAAGAATGTTCGGCGTGTCATCCTGTTCGAGTAAGTCCACTGTAGGTGCGGCGCGAACCCCACAGCCATTCACCATATTTTTCGTACTCGCAGTGTACTCGACCCGAGCAACGTCAGGCACCACGAAAGGCAGTAGATATTCATCTTGAATCACTGGTGCTAAATAAAGTAAAGGACACCAGAGTCAACACCCGAAGTAATATATTTCGCGACCATAAAGTTGCACACACGGCCGCATAAGAGACCTTGCGCCAGTTCGCTGACCTCGGTGGCATGCAAGTCTGCTCCCCTGTTCTGCAGGGCAAGGAGGTTACCACCGGCGTTATTGACGAGATTGCCGAGGCCATTTGCAGAGCGTATTTGCCGATGCTTATTAAGCCAGCTAGCTACAGGTAAAGCTATTATCACAGACGTTTCTCGCATAAGCAAGTCCAGGTGTGTAAAGAATAGGCTATTTTCGTCATATAT
Organism: Dermacentor andersoni; assembly: GCF_023375885.2. NCBI lineage: Eukaryota > Metazoa > Arthropoda > Arachnida > Ixodida > Ixodidae > Dermacentor > Dermacentor andersoni. Next base: position 79,300,791 of record NC_092818.1, read on the forward strand.
AGTTTGTCCCGTCATATCAAGAGCATTCCAGGGCAGGAAATGCAGGAAACTTGGACACGTGAACATTGTGTGCACAAACGCGGTGGCGCTGCTGCCAGCCTCGCAGCACTGACATTTGTAATCCACCCACCACTCTGAAGTGCCCTAACTGTTTTGACACCCGCGATGGTTCTTCCAAGCAATGTCTTCGTTCACAAAGAAATGGACATATTGAAGTAAATGGCGAAGGGTCATCTTGTCTCTCCGAGAAGGGGGCTGACGCCAACGATGCTCCCGTTGCCGGCGTTCACCAAGCACCACCAACGTTGCTATGATGTGCATGCCGCATTCGTAATAACAACCTACTTTGCCATCTACGTCAAGCAGACTTGACTCCAAGGTCGAAGAAGTCAGGGATAAATAAGCTGCGAAGAGCCTGAGTGCTGATCCTTGGTCTGTACTCCCCGGGAGTCATCCATCTAGCTAACAGCATCGAACTCCTGATCTGTTCCTGAGAAACTGTCAGAGCAAGAACACGAGCTCATCGTCACACTGCATCACTGGTTGATGATCCTCGCGTATCTTTTACTAAGTTACAGACGCCGTCTGCCCGAAGCGCCTTACAACTGTACTGTACGCACTGCATACACTACTTGCATGCCTTCAGTAAACATCGTGGTTCGCCCACCGCTGTCATCGATTTGGACGGAAATAAGAAATTTATCGATGTGCCAGTGGAATGCTATAGGGATCATGTCTGGTACGTCATCATTACGTCGGTACGTCTTTACAAATCGGCTTCCAACATAACCTATCAAGCTAATTTACGCTATCTGGTCATGAATCCATCAACTCTTCAATAACCTCTATATCTATCTCACTTTGCTGTTACCGATGTTGCCTGCCTCAGGAACTTGTCTGAATAAACATTCTCCAAGCAGGTATTCCTGTCGTTTCCTTTCACGTATAGAAGACTTCCAAGGCTATTCATTTTTCCAGCAAAGTTTATTTTTCATAGAAATTGACGACCCAGTTCCAAAATTGTACAACAAGCCCAAATTTCTAAACATAGAACATTCGGGAGGGTGGACAGGTATGTCAGTTTTGTCCTGCGTAAGCGTCATAAAGCAAATACGATTTTTTAAAACTGAATTACGTACATTTGTAGTAAATATCTCCTACACCACAGGAACCTGTCCGAGCTTCAGGTGATAAAATATATGAGGCCCTTAACCGAACATTGCTCTGGTTTATACTACGACTGCTGACAGCTCCCGGCGTGCCAGAGATGATTTCTTTTTAATCTTTTACAAGTTGCTTCTCTTTCCCGCTCAAAGTATACTTTAGAGAGGCTCTTTTCACCAACATGTCCATACGCGAAGCACGCGGACGGCTTCAGCGCGCCTGCCCTCAATCACACCCACCCCGCGGCGTTCAAACACTCGCGAATCGTACCGTACATCAACACTGAGACCGCGCGCGCATTTTTCCTTCGGCGGAAAGCACGTAGATCCGCTATGGCGGCTCCCAACAATGTATACTTACAAGAACACGCACACATACACACACAGAGAGAGAGGTACCCGCAAAACGTGCGCGGAGTCGCTGAAAAGCGGCGGCAACCTTTCCTTTTTCACTGCCAGTTCGCGGATGCGCAAAGCGCGGCACAATGCTCGAAGAGGCCGAGCACGAGAAACGACGGCGTGTGCGAGCAAGTTTTCTTTCGCGCACGGGAACAAGATGAGTATAAAAAAGAAGAGGAAGAAGGTGAAGAGAAGAGACTGGGAATAAGGGCACGCATAGAAAGAAAAAAAAAAAAAGAAACGATCGCAAAAAGCAAACGAGAGCCGCTCTGGACAGGAGACGCAGGCCAGCCGCACCGCAGAGAGCTTTGTATACACACACACACACACACACACACACACACACACACACACACACACACACACACACACACACACACACACACACACACACACACACACACACACACACACACACACACACACACACACACACACACACACACACACACACACACACACACCCACACGCACACGCACACAGGCACGTACACACACGCGCACACCCAGCAGCATCAACAGCAACAGCAGAGGCGGCGGCGTCGGCAGCAGCAGCAGCGGTTCGCGAGCGCGCGTAGTTTCAAGACGGACGGAATCGGGCGCCACAAGATGGAAGAGGACGCGCCGAGCGGCGGCATGCGCTCTCGTTCGCGCACCGAGATGGGACTTCAACTTGAGCCCGCCGCGCTGAGACGCGAGCGCCCCTTCGGCCCTTCCCAGGCCCTCCTCCCGGTCTTCTCCCCCCCCTCTGGGTGCCATCATTAATCATGCCGCGGCTAGCCGTCAGAACGCTGCTTGTCCCCCCCCTACCCCCCCCCCCCTTCGCTATCCCCATGGCTCTGCCGACTCTGCTGCTGCTGCGAGAAAAGACACCCCACCACCTTCTCTGGAGCCGGGCATGTGGGCCGGTGTTGATCGCTGCGTCCAGCGGGGCTCGGAACCCCCGGTCGCCCGTCCCTTCCTTTGGCCGCAGATGACCGCACGGGCACCGGAACCGAGGATTGACGCCTCGCAAATGCGCGCGGATTAACCCGGGCTCGTAAAACGAACTAGAAGGAAGAAGACAGGAACTCGTGATCCGAAAAGTGGAACAGGAACAAAAAAGCAGAAGTGCAAGTGGGTCGAACACAAGATCACACCTGGATCCTCGTACGCACGCGCCCTCATGTCCTGTCTGTAGGATTCGTATTGGCAGCAGAATTTCGGTCAGCTGCATGAGCTGGTTGGTTGACGGTGGTTCGTGTCTCGGCCTCAGCTTGTGTCTTAGTTTGCACTTCAATACCATGAATATAGGTACGGACACTAACTTGCAAAAGGGTCACCTGCATAAGCGATGTAAGTGTTTTCCACAACAACCTACACATTTTTTTGTTTTTCGCGCTTGTCCATCAGCTATATATATATATATATATATATATATATATATATATAACGACCGTTCTAACATGACTAACTCGCACGAATTGTCACCATTATCGATTCACATGTGGAAGAAGCCAGTGTACAGTGCGCTTGAAAATAAATATGTGCATGCTGGGAATGCCGCACGTCACAAGTTGCGCACTATCACTTACTTTTTTGTTGTATATAGACATGAACGCATCGAAGAAAACGGGGTCGGTGAAATCTTATCGATAGTGCTTAATGGCGCCTTTGAGTGAGTGAACAGGGACCCTTGGAAATGTCCAATGATCGAGGGCGCGTTTGGTGAGAGCTAGCCGTTACGGAAACCTTTGTGGTCATCATGTAGAATTCTTGCTGAGGTCGTAAAAAGTTCAATGAACTTTCGGTAGAGAAGCTACTGAACTTCAGTAGAAAATTTCGCAGTGGCCCGGGCTGGACCTTAATGGTGTTTGTGCCCTTTCTTTGTCCTCGTCTGGCTGTGCACAGCACCCTTATATTATATATATATATATATATGCATATGCCTCTCACAGGGTGAAAGTACTCCTCTCATATAGAGAGTGGAAGGTCTCGTGACGGAAGCAGATGTAAAGGTTGGCACATAATACAACTTATTTATTTCGTCCTACCTGTTTCATTTTACTGCATCAAAGTTTCGCCGAGTATCGGGAGCGAACGTTTTGAGACATTTGAGTAGTCCTTAGTGGACGTAATAGTTCTGCGGAAAGTAGCAAGGTGGAGAGAAGTAATTAATGAAGGGAAAACGACACTCCCACCCAAAACGTGGCTAAGTGCTACAAAAGGAACTCATACGGGTTCCTCGAAAGAAAAGCTTCGCAGTTGAAAAATTCCTCCCGGACCAGGACAAATTTTTCTTCAACTGCGAAGCGTTTCTTTCGAGGAACCCGTATGTGTTTCGTTTGCAGCACTTAGTTACGTTAGGGCGGAAGTCGCATTTTACCTTTATTAATGACTCCTTAGCTGTATATATATCCGAAACGAAGGGCTTCTGGTCGCAACCTATTAAGATAAGCCTCCCATGCCCCTCTCCTCGACTCTTCCTCCCTAATCGCTTCGTGGCCCGGTAAAATGCGCTGTACCTCCGGTACGATCACAACGTGTTGGCGATGTATCAGCTTAGCAGTAACCATGTATTTCAGAGTAAATGCTGATTTTGCTTAATTCACTCGCACGTTCAGGTTTCTGGCGATCAAACCAGACTGTACCTTAAGAATTGGTCTAGCATTGTCATCATGGGTCGAGGGGGCACATGTGGTCCTCGGCACCTTAGAGTTGGTCCATGAGCTCTGTTTCTCTAAGATAGACCAGAGCGCATCATGTAGCCGCTTCTGGCGAAACTGGTCTCCAACGCGCCGCGGTTGCTCTAGGAACGTGGACGGTGTTGAGGGGGGCGAAAGCTTCCCGTATCTGCGCGAATTTAGCTTTTGCTAACCGCTGAAACAACTCTTGCATACACTGGTGATAACACCTCATTGGAAAAGTGCTAATGTTGTTCCGGTTTTCACAACAGCACCAATGCTTGCCCAAGTAATTATCAACAGTACAAAGAAGAGCTGATTCCGCGGATATCAAAATTTTACTTCAGGCGTACGTCTCTTTCAAGGTTTACGGTATTTGATATGTATCGATCTCTTATTGAGTAAAGTAATGTGGCCTATTGCAGGACGCTGTTGCACACAAGACTAAATTGCACTAATATAGGCCCAGAATGAGGCAATAAAAGATGACTTTTAAAGCGCGAGGCGAGACTGTCTGGCCACCACGAAACATGCACACGACCCCATGGTGACACCATGTTGCTTCGATCTGGGCATCTTTTCGTTGTTCCCTGTAAGTCACACTATGTATGAAAACCTGTAACAACATATTTTACATTTCTGCAGAGTGACTACTTTTGTTATTTGCTATCAAACAGTAAATCACGTGACAGTACCTGCATATACAGTCCATCTTAAGCGTCCCCAAAGCACATATCCGTTAAAGTGACACCTCACAAATTGTAATTTTCTCATTTAAAGGTGTAGCGTGGGAATCATTGCAGCACCGTGGCTGTTACCCAAACTTGAGTAAAGTATTCAAAATTTATTCAGAAACCATCGAAGAAGATTATCAAAAGTAATCGAATAGCGTCTGGGGTTCATAATGAGGAAGGCAGAGCAAAACACGGCAAGTACGCTTTATGACATCATGCTACTTGGACTAAAATTTCCATTGTCAAGCCCGGCGTGACGAAAGCGGTAGCGTCAAGAACACCGCTGCCTACTTGGGAGTGTCCTCATTAGATTATATGTAGGGTCCGTTTTTTCGGATAAATCCAAAAATACCCGATATACACTCGTCTTTAACATTTTTGACAATTCAGATTTATCCGATAAAGTCCGATTTTAACGGCCAATATGACCCTGTACCGCTCTTTATCGAAAGCCTTTCGATAAAGGGCATGTTCTAAGCGGTTATTGATACATCGGCCGGTTTGGCCGATATAACATTGTCTCACGTCAACAGTATCTCGTAGACCGCGCCCATCGCACATTTAACAAAGGGCTTGTCACCCCCGGAAGCGCGAGACGACACCTTGACATACACTCCCCTGGCGGCACTCGGGCGCCAGGGGATCGAATCGAGCGCAGAAAGCCTGCTGGTGGAAAGCATGGCATGCTCACATGACGCATTTCCATAAAGCGCGAACAGAAATATTCAATAAGCAAAATGGGAAGGAAACGAAAGCTTTCCAGAGACTACGCAAGGGTGTTTAGTGATTTTGAAGAGTCAACATCATCTGAAGGAGTCATTGTTTGTAAGTTTTGTCGTGTGACAGCATTGCCAACGACAAGGGCGCCTTGATAATTGCGGAGCATCTACAGTTACAACGCCACGTCCAGCTGAAGAAGCCCCGTATAGACACAGGTGAGTCCTCTTTTCACTGTTGGTGCTCTGAATTTACGGCTATGTGAGAGTGCGTGTAGCATGCGATCGTGCAGCCTGACACGGTTTCTCCGTTTATTGTGCCCTCTTCCTTCTATACCAGGCGTCTTCAGACTTCACATGGTCGCAATCCAATTTGTTCACAACATCTTGCTATTCCTATCCCTTTTTTGTGCCATTAAACCCAAACTAACCAACCATTCCTATCCCTTTGACAACTCATCACAGCAAAGCTCGCTGCAAGTATGCATCACACGGGCCCGATCCAACAGACAAGACGTGCATGACATCCCGCACCAGTTTTGCCATGCACTCAGTCATGCTGGGATTCCACAGCACCAGGCTGATGGACCTCTTGGCAGCCTCTTTCGAAGCAAGTGTTCGGCGGCACGCACGATGCCAGGTAGTGATCAACTAAAATGGAAATACCTACGTGATGTCCGTGCGAAAGACATTGCGATGATAAGCTCTTCGATGAAAGTCCGCCCCATTTCCAACATCACTGGCGAGTCGCCGGAACTCCGAGGACATCCGGCAGTGGCGATGCTTGCAGCCTTCTACGATGACGAGCTTCCTAGACGTAGAACTCTCATGATAGATTTGCAAGTAGTTCAGCAGTGTAACACAGTGTCAATTGGCATGTTGATAAAAATCGCTCTTCAGAAAGTTGGAAAGGCTTTAGCCTACGTAGCTGTGATGTGCTCCGATTCAGCTTCCTACATGCAGAAGCTTCACAAGGACTTGCAACTCTCCAGTCCCGATTTCAAGGCACTTCACTTCAAAGATCCATGCCACCTACTTAGCAACGCCCTGGAGGATGGAATTAAGACGAGCTCATTTAAGGTAGTTCGATTTTGTTGTGCACTTTCCTGCCCTGTTGAAGTCGTCGCGAGAGCTGCGTGGTAAGTTTGGTCTTGTGTGCGTGACCATGGGCATGACCAATTAAGTACCTGAAGACTGTATTTCCGTCTAGGTGGTTCTCTTTTTATGAAGCCCTAGAAGATGTTCTGGACTATTTGCGTGTCATTTTGTTTTTCTTGAGAAGCGACGATCCCAAGAGAAAGAAGTGTGAGAAGCTCAGAACTCTTGTTTCATCGCCTGAAGTTGTGCAGGACTTGCTGATTAAGTTGAGGTTTCTTAAGACGAATTCGTGTGCTGTGCTCTCAATCATTAAGGAACTTGGAACAGAGAGTACCCTGGAACACCAGGTTTACCCCATATTGGGGGTTCGTTTGCTCGCGCTCCTCAGTCAATGGCGTGACCCATCTGAGGTCTTCCCATCAGATGTCGCGAGTCTGCTGGATCTCCTTGACGAGAATGACCGCTCAACGACTGTCGCAAATCTTCATGGATACTACGCTGCTGTCGCTGAGAAGTGGAGACAGACAGTTGAGAGGAACCTTTGCGATGTACTCCAGTACACCAGTGAATCGTTTTGGTACAGTGCTCAAATTGTGAACCCAAATGTGAAGCATGAGCTACTCGGCACGCTCGAACCATACGCGCCGATTTTTAAGTTAGTGTTTCTTGAAATTGACGACATGAGCCAGCTCATGAGTGATATTGCGAACTATTAGAGCTATGAAATCAGTAACATTGTTGAACCCCTGTTGTTTTGGAGACTTCACAGTGTCCAGTCGCCAGTGCTTTCTCGCTACGCGCTGAGTCTTCTGGCTCTCCCTGCTTCTAGCGCAAACGTTGAAAGGGCATTTTCAAAGCTGAGAATCATCAATCGAAAGGTGCATGCGTCCATGAGAAACAACGACCTCCTAAAGTATGCTCGCATGTATTACAAGAAGCTTTAAGGTTGTAATACGCACAAATACAGGTGTTTTGTATTCAAGTATTGATGTTTGTGTGTATGTGTTTGTGCGTTCAAACCTTCCAAACAACAAAAGTACGTTTCGCGTGTTCTGATGCTGGCGTGTTCAGATATCATTTCATCTAAGATTTTGGAGTATTGAGAATAATGCAAAATTAAACTCCGAATTTCGGAGAATGGTGTTTACGAGAAGTAAACTCCGATAAACGCCGAATTTCCGCCAGAAAATAAACTCCGAAAACGCGAAGCCCTAATTATATAGCAGCCGGGCAAGGTAGCAGGTCGTCACGGAACGAAGTGCACCGGCCTTCTGTATAGGAGGCGTTGGTCAAGCGTCTCAATGCTCTCCCTTACCCTCAAGGAGTTCATAGCTCGAAGGACCGCTCAGCTGCGTTCATTTCGACATTAATGCTTTTGCATTCACAGTTCATGAGAAGTGCTTAGGTGTCCTCGGATTGTCTGTTTTTTGATTGGCTATTTGCACTTTTTGCTCACTTTAGCACAGCTGCTACAAAGTTTATTGGGTGCCGAAAGCACCACTCGCACTATATGCACCGGGCGGCCGTGGTAATTGATTGATTCATTGAAAACTTTATTATTCCACCGAGCTGGGGTGCCCGCCTCTTAATCTACACGTAGGTAGGGGGGGAGGACGAAGCAGTCCCCGCGCGTTGAGGACGGTGAGTCTTCACGGCCTCAACGGCCAGGCGGATTGCTCAACGCTGGTCGTCTTCAGCCTCGCTCTGGAGCAAGGCTTCACAGGCTTCTCTACTGTCAATGTTTTCCTTGGCCCCTGGGGATATGGTCTAGCGTACCTTTTTGCTTACAAATTTTGCAGAGGGGGTCGTTATAGTCCCTCGTCTGTGTTAAGTAGATCCAATGTGGTGATATATAATTGTTTCCCTGGAGGCGTCGCCAAATGCGAGCGTCCTCCAGAGAGAGAGACCGATGCGGAGGGGGAAAGATTCTTCTTTCGACTTTGTAATGATCGACAATTTCCCTGTACGTGATCATGCTATCTTTTATCCCTGGAACTGGCTGCTCTAGCCCGGTGGTAGAATGCTCGGGCGAGCTCGTGAGCGGCTTCGTTGCATGGGACTTCTTCATGGGCCGGTACCCAAATAAAAGTTATGTCCCTCCTGGGAGGGCTTTTGAGTAGAATGTGGAGAGCTTCTTCCGAGATTCTCCCTTTGTTAAAATTTCGGATAGCCAGTTTGTTATCGCATAATATTACTCCCGCTTTTGTACCCGCACAAGCGAGCGCTACTGCAACCTCCTCGGCTGTACAGGCGTCCCTCGTGCACGTGGAGCACGCTATCTTAACGCACCCATCGCCATCAACCACCGTCGAAACCGCAGCCCCGTCTCTGCCGCAAGCGGCGTGCATGTACGCTACGTTATGCGCCGGTGTGTTTTTAAGTTTATTTACTAGAGCCTTAGCCCTGTGAGCTCTCCTCTCTTTGTTGTAGATAGGATGCATATTTTTAGGTAGGGGCGCGATTCGGAAGCGTTTACGCAGGTCCAATGGAATGTCTTCCTTGTCAGTCGGGGCACCCCTGTCGCATTGGATTCCTACCAGTTCCATAATTTTTCTCCCTGTTTTAGACTGGCCTAAGTTTTCCAACTGAGACACTTGTACTGCCTCAGTGAGTTCAAGTAGCGTGTTGTGAACTCCCATTTTGAGGAGGAGGTCTGTCGAGGTCGAGTCTGGGAGCCCTAGGGCTCTCTTAACGCTCTGCCTAATGATCGCATCTATTTTCTCCTTTTCTTCTCGTTTAAACACAAGATACGGTGTGGCATACGCTATACGGCTGGTAATAAAGGCTTGCATGAGTCTGAGGAGGCTGTTCTCTTTGAGGCCCCTGGCTTTGAGTGAAATTCTCCTAAAGATCCCCGTGACCTGCGCCGCGTATCCTTCTAGCTTTTTGAATGTCGTGAGGTTGCATCCATTTCTCTGGATATACATGCCCAAAATTCTTATTTCCTCCACCTTGGGAACCTCATTTCCGTTTACGAAAACATTGATGGGTCTGCTGCTCCCAGCGTGTCCCCTTTGATGTTTTGGCTCAATGATTAACGGCTCCGATTTCTGTGGCGAGCACGCCAAGCCTCTGCTGGCTGCATACTCTTCCACCATATTCGCCACTATCTGTAGTTTAAGTTCGATGGCTGCGCCACTGTTAACCCAGATGTTAATATCATCCGCGTACATGCTAAATTTAATTGATTTAATCTTATTGAGTTCCGCCGGGAGACCCCTCATCGCTATGTTGAATAGGAAGGGTGATAGCACCGACCCTTGCGGGGTTCCCTTGCTCCCAAGTGTGATGGGAGGGAATTTTACATCCAGAAATTTTATATTCACCTCCCTCTGTGACAGAAAGTCTTCGACGTATGCATATACCCTGTGTCCCACACCTATACCTCTTCGAGGCCTACCAAGATAGCCTTATGGCTAACGTTGTCAAATGCCTTGGTGAGGTCGAGACCTAGGATCGCCCTGGTGTCAGTTGAGTCGTATCGGTCTAGGATATCATGCTTAAATCTGAGCATGACATCTTGTGTACTGAGCCCTGGCCTGAATCCAACCATTTCATGCGGCCAGCGATCATTCTCCTCCATGTACCTGGTCAGTCTCGTTTGAACAACATGCTCCATCAATTTCCCTACACACGAGGTGAGGGAGATTGGTCGCATGTTGTTCAAGCTGGGTACTTTGCCTGGCTTGGGAATAAAGACTACGTCCGCCTGTTTCCATGTTTTTCGGAGTTGTCCTTTCTCCCACACCTGGTTCATGAATTTGGTTAATGCAATGATGGACTCATCGTCTAGATTCCTGAGAGCTGTGTTTGTTATCCCGTCCGGACCGGGAGCCGATCTCTTTCTGAGGTTATTAATCTCTGCTCTAACCTCTGTCGTGGTGACGGGGGCATCGAGATCTGAATTGGGAGGTCCCTCGTAGTCCCTAAACACCTCGCTCTCTGCTTTTCCAAGATATGTCTCTTGGAGCTCGCTAATGAGCTCGTCATCTGTGCCAACAAAGCTATGCCTCGCTCTCACCTGGTTTGTAGTAGCTTGCTTTTTTTATTTACTAGGGTCGATTAGATGTCTGAAAAGGCTCCATGTTTTGGAGAGACTCATATTGGCTTCCATCTCATCGCACTTGCTGCTTGTTGAGCTTAATCGCA